>NW_017731628.1:513963-675514 GCF_001890085.2 Hipposideros armiger
GTGAAATAATCAACCTTTGGAAAGCCTGGAAGGCGACTTGGTCTTTTCCCACCCCGCTGAGGCTGAAAGGCTAATTAGTTTGCCCTGTACGTAAGAGCCACGCCTAAAATTTAGCAGTGCTGGCTGGGTGCCCCAGACTTCCACCTCCCAAGCAGGAGTCAGATGGGGAGTCGGCCACCCACGAGCTTAGAGAGAGGCTCCTGTTCCATAGCCCACCCCTCCCCCTGTCCTCACCACCTGGCTCATGTCAACCCCAAGGGCCCAACCAAGGGTATCTCCGTGGTGTTCTTCCAGGGGCGCCTTCTGGGCCCTGCCCTGGGGCCTCTCTGTCCTTCTGCTGGTGACTTCAGTTGGGGCCCATTCGGGGGCTGGTGTTCTTTTCTGCCTGTGGGCCTGTCAGTGTTGCCACCCTCCCTCGTAGACACAGACGTTCTGAGCTGAGCGACCTGTTCACCAGTGACGTGGCCTCAGCCTGCAGGCCAGCTGGCTCAGCGACTTGGTGGCCCTGCCAGGATCCGTCCTCTCTGCCCCAGAGGAGTTTCCCGAGGTGACCGAAGCTGTCAGAGCTTGTTCTCCTGTGAGTAATGACGGCTCTGGTTTTCAGTGTAGTGTTAAATGGCATACTTGAGCCCTTTCTTCACCCGGAGCTGGAGAAAGAACCCTCCATTTTCTCCTCTTGTCCTTCAACAATGATGATTTCCACCCTGTCTGAACAACAGAATCACCTAGGGCGCTTTAAAAAGTACTTATGTAGGTCTCGCCCCCAGGCCAATTAAACCAAGATTTCTGGGGGTTGCCACCCTGGCCTCAGTCTGTTTTTGGGCTCTAATCCAATATGGCTGATTTCCTTAGAAAAAGGCGGAAATGTAGACTCAGAGACACCGACACACAGGGAGAAAGAAGGCCATGCGACAACAGGTAGAGATGGGAGATGCAGCCACAAGCCAAGGATGGAAAGCCACCACCAGGAGCTGGAAGAGGCACCGAAGGATCCTCCCCTACAGGTTTCAGGGCGACCGTGGCCCTGCCAGTACCTGACTTCGGATTTCTAGACTCCAGAACGATGAGAAAATAAGTCCTGTCACTTTAAGCCACCCGGTTTACGGTGCTTGGTTAAGGCAGCCTAGGAAAGTGTGTGTGTGAGAGAGACAGTTTCATAAGCGTTTGGTTGCGGAGTCTGGAACACTGCCCTCAAACGGTAATTCTCTAATTCCTTTTCTGATTTATTTCTTGAGCATTGTCACCGAGATCAATCCAGGTGGGAAAGCAGCTGGAGTCAGAGCTTTCCTCAACATTATCTCACCACAGAGCCATAAAAATGACATATCCTCATGAGTCCTGACACCGGATATCCCAGCCTGCACGCACTGATGCTGTCGGGGAGAGAACCACAGGCTGTAGCTTGGGTTTCTCCCCTGGGAGCAAAAGCCACGGAGTCCTGGATGCTTAGCTCAAGCCCTGAGGGCATGTGCTATGTGCTAATACATGCTTTTGCCACCGGGAGTGTGCTGTTTCGAGCAGTTGCACATCTATAGGAAACAGTACAGTGATGCATTTGTATGTCAAAACTTCAATAGTTGAGAGTATATCAATATTGCCTTTTGTCCCCAGCTCCTGCCTCTAATGTTTAATTGTAACGTATTATAGTTGCAACAAGTTGAATTGAGATTGAAAAATGAGATGATAAAAAAAGGGGGGAGGGGGGCGGGTGGAGAAACATATCCTTTGTGGTCAATATTAATCAAGCCAAGGATTTTTTTTTTTCCCTGTAAGGAAGCCTGCCAAGAGCAAAGAAGACATGAGGACAGAAAATGATTCACCAAATCAGTGGCTTCAGAGAGGTCAAAGGAGACAGACAGGCCCTTGTACTTGGCAATGAGAAGAGAGTCAAGAGGTTGGCTGGAGGCCCCCGGAAATGCATCCTGTGAGACAGGGAGAGAGGAGCACGTGTGACCACGCGGTGGTCAGGAGGAGGATGGGGTTGGCCGCCATGCCGCTCAGGAAGGGTGGGATGCTCCCTGCCGCCCAGCCCCCCCACTCTCTCATGCCTTGGCTCCCAGCAGGGCGCCTTTCCTTCCCTAGATTAGCTTCCTAACCCAGACATAACAGTCAGCGTTCCCTGTATGTCAATAACCTCTCCAAGATCTGACGGGTCTTGGCCCTCTACGCTTCTGCTTGAGTTGTCCCAAAGTGACTTTTCTGTTCGGACCAGAAAGACTGCGTGGAAGATTGGATCCTTGGGGTCCTCACCTGGGACCCCTGGCACTCCATTCACCAGACTAAGAAAGCTGAGTCTAGAAGATTCTGTCAAAACAAACTCTCCCCAGGCTTACTCAATCTTGTCCTGGAATTATCACAAGGATTTTGCAATCCCCTCATGCCACCGCTTTTTGACCTACAGAAAAATCTCCGTAAAGAAGGAAGAAGTCACTTACGTATCCACTTGCCATTTGTCATATGCCTGCTATAAGCTGGTACTGTTGGTTGTACTGGGGACACTTCATGAAGACAGACAAGTGTCTACTCTCATGAAGCTTACAATCTAGTGAGGGAATGGTGAACAAGGAAATAATATAATTTCAGATACTGACAAAGGATATAAAGAAATTAAACTGCAGTGATACAGTACAGGGTGACTTCAAAGGGCCACTTTAGTTTGGGTGGTCAAGAAGACCTTTCTGAGGAGGTGACATCTGAGCTGAGATCAGAACAGAGAAAGAGGCAGACATGACAACATCTAAGGAAGGGGGTTAGGTAGGGGGACAGCTGCTACAATGGATCTAAATGGGGATAAGTGTTCAGTGGAAAGAAAGTCAGTGTGATGTGACTAATGGCTCTCACTAATGGTGATTTTGCACCCCAGGAGGTATTTGGCAATGTCTAGAGACACTTTTATTGCCACAAGTATAGGAGGGAGCTACTGGCAGCTAGTGGGTAAGCAACAGAGATGACTCTAAACATCCCACAATGTACAGAACAGCTGTCTGTAATGAAGAATTATCTGGAAAAAAATGCCACTGGTGCTGAGGCGGAGAAGCCCTGAACTACAGGGTATGCATGAAGGCGAGAATGGAAAAAGCCACGCCGGAGGAGGCCATCTGGTCCCATCAGACTGGGCAGGTCCTTGTGAGGAGTTTGGGTTCATTCCAGAGTGATGGAAGTCCACAGAAAACTTCTCAGGAGCAGGGTGTGGGCCTCTACATTTTGAAATGAGGGTTCTGGTGGGCAATTGATGGGGATGGTACCGTAATGGACCTTTGTACAGAAACCCAAATGAGAGATGATGGTAGTTTGGGCAACCAGGGGAGATGGAGTCTTTGGTGGCTTGGGACGTGTTTTCAAGGTGAAACGGACAGAACCGTTGGTGAGTTGGCTGTGTGGAGTAGTGAGGGAAGGAGGAATCAAGGATGGCTCCTGGCATTTTGGCTGAAGTGACTGGTTAGTTCCTTGTGATGGTTTTAAAATGAGAAAGACTCAGAGAGGATTCGTTTGGGGTAGAAAACCAGAAGTCCTCTTTTGGATGAGATGAGTTTGTGATACTTACTAAATACCCACATGCAGATGTAGAGCAGGCAGAGGCTGTCACCACGTAGACAGTATGTAAAGTAGATAAGATACGCTAAAATCGACCGAAAGGGTGCCCGTTTATCGTAGGCCACTTCCACAATCATATTCAATTCAACATCACAAAAAATAGAAGAAAAGTTTTTCCTCCTGCTGTTTGCATAGAAAAAGTTAAGCTCTGATAATCTATGGCTCTTAGAAGAAAAACAAAACTTAAAACAGGCAGGGCAATGTGATCTGAGACAATGTCGACAAACACGAAATGATCCAACAGAAGCAGGTAAGTATCAGGGCTCAGAAAACTTGAACTTCTTGCTGGCGTCTCAACCTCACATACCTGAAACAATCGTTCCCCTGGAGGGGATGCTGTTAGCCCGCCTCTCCATGGGCCACCTCCCAAGCATCCCCTAAGGACCACTGTCGAAAGCGCCCCTCTGGGAAGCCCGCTCTGTTCCTGATGTGGGCGGCTGCTCTTTCCAGGGCACTTCAGGCACTTGAAGTTAAGCCCTTCCCACAAACCAGGCCTGTGCCAGCGGCTAACGTCACGTACATCCTCTCACTGAACCCTATGACGGTGTTCTATGAACTCCAGTGTGCAGACTGTGTAACTAAAGCACCAGGCAGTTAAATTGCCAAGGTCACCCAGCTAATCAGAGGCAGAGCCAGAATTTGAACTCTGGGCTGTCTGCTCCAGAGCTCCTGCTCCTATTATTATTACGATTTTTTTTAAAGATTTTATTGGGGAATCGGAGGAAGGGGAACAGACAAGTTGCTGTCGTTTTGTTCTTCAGTCTAGTTGTGGAGGACGTTGCTTCACTGGCCCAAGTTGGCACCATCATTGCACTCTTCCCAGGCGAGGCAGATCAGTCGCCGGCTTCTGGACGGCTGCTCACGGCGGCTGCTGGCCACTCACACTGGCTGCTGGCTACACACGGTAGCCCATGGCAACCCACTGCAGCAGGGGCTGCAGCCTATGCCGTGGCCGGCGACTCACGGCCGCCCATCTCTAGGTTGAGCTGTTGTTCAGCATCTTAGCTGTGGAGGGCAGTGTCACTGGCCCTCATATGTGGGATCCAAACCGGGGCCCTCTGGTGTCCCAAGCCAGTTCTTAACCATCGCACCACTTGGCCAGCCCTCCTATTATTTTTTCAATGACGTTCCTTTGCTAGACTGAGAAGTCCTTGAGGGACAAGGTGTGCCAAGGTAGGTTCACGGTGAATACCAAGTGCCCCAGGTCTGGAAAGTACCACACATCTGGAACTAGTCTTGACATTTAAAATCTGACCATGAAACTGCAGCTACTAGAGTTCAGTCTTTAAGGAATTCAAAACCCATGCCGTTGAAACCTGCTATCAACCACTAGCCATTTAAAGGAATATTTCACAGAGAGGAAAAATAAAATCTTCATTTCCCTTCTCAAAGCTGAGATGTTTAACTTGTTGCGAACCAGCTCAACGCTATATAAGAGTTTTCTCTTTACTGAAATTCTTTTCTTTATCTAGAAAGAAAAAAATACTTAGGGTACCTTTCTCTTTTCCATACTTTGACCTGTCTCCTTCCTCAGGCAACATGGCCGCGACCCACTGACCCTTCCACACTGTTGGGGGCTGTATCTGCTCCCCATCTGGGGACCAAGACCACAACCTCCTGCACCACAGAGATGGAGCTAACAGCGTAGCTCTCCACCTCTTGCTCCAACTGTTCATACATTTTAATCAATATATTAATTAAATGAATCGATGTTTGCAATTATTTCATCAATAATAGCAAAGAAGTTCACTGCGGTGTTGTTTACCATAGCAAAAAGCCAGAAACCAGCCAAATGGCCACTGCTACTGATATATTTGATCAAATTATGGTATATGCCACCTGACAGACTATTGCCAGCTTTTAAAAATGTTTACAAAAAACTTTTATTAACCAGGAAAGATGCTCTCAAGACATAATAAAAAAAGGGGGGGCTCTTGAATATAGCATACTCACAATTACATAGTTAAAAACAAAGCTTAGAAAAAAGGACTGGGACGGAATAAAGCAATGCGAATGTGTTAATGAGATCATGGGTCATCTTTTTACTTCATTAATGTTCCTATCATTTCCAACTTCTGTGTACGCATTGTTTTATAGTCAGGAAAAAACATTATTGGCTTTATTTTAAAATGCATCTGTGGCTTCCAGGGTAAGGGGAGGCTTTGCTCCGCCCAGGACCTCTGTCGAAACGGTTAGTCATGTCTAGCGCTAAATAAGAAAGGTGCCAATTAGAAAGCCGACAGGGTCACGGTGTTTGCAAAGCTGGTACATTCTTTTATAAGTAAAAATGGGTTGGAAGCTTATAATGTGCCGGACGCAGGGGAAGCCCCTGAGGTACAAATATTATTAGCAAGGCAAGGTCTCCTTCCAGGAGCTTACAAGACGGGAGGTTCCCCTTTACAATCTTGGAATGAGGAGAGAATGTGTAAACAAGTGTGGGCCCAAATTCTGAAAGATGAATACTTTCCTTTCATCGCCATGTTGGAGCCTTTCTCAGGATTAAACAATCAGCCAAGGTAAAAGAGTGATTACCTAAGTGGGGCCCAAGTATTTTTCGGCAGAGCTGCTGCCTACCTTCTGACAGTCTGGCTGTAGATCCCCCTGTCCCTCTCCATGCACTCCTCACGAAGGTAAGGGAACACGCTAGAACTTCCCCCAAATGGTGTGTGCTGGAGCCTGACCTCAGAGTTATATTTCCTCCTTCTATGAAAAAAAACAGCTCCCTATCCATCCATTGCGTCATCCTCGACGGATCTTCCTTTCCGCAGTCATGAGACTTCTGCAGTGCGCTGTCATCTGTGTGTGACATCCTGGATACCCCCCAAGTATGGACCAGTCCCCACCCCACTTGCTATCTAGGGGGCCTCCGCTTCCCTGGACTTCTCTAGGGAAGCGAGGCCGCAATTTATCACTAGTGACAGATCCACAGATGCCAAAAAATAAAACAAACAAACCCCCCCAAAACTATCTCCCTTTTCTTTTTAAGCTATTTTTTTTTAAATTACATCCATCTAGAATGAAAAGGTCCCAAACTATCAAAAGTGTGGATTCAGTCCCTGAAGCACCCTGGTGAAACAGGCAGTTAGAGGGACTTGCCCTAAACTCAGGCCTTTGCTGATGAAGGGTTAATTGGGGATGAATCTACTACCACAGTGCCGCCCTGGGAGCAATGAATGCCAGAGCTGGCAAAGGCCCAGCGTCACTGTGTCCACAGCCTTGTTACAAACTGAGGTCCACGGGGCCCAGGAGACCTGCCCTGATTCCCACTGCCCAGTGGAGCTAGCGCTGGGCCAGCTCCTGTTCTCACAGAGGGCTCTGTCCCAGGGGTCATGAACCTTTACTTCTCAGTTAGAAACAAAGCTGGAGTCTGCGGGGTGTGTGTGTGAATTAACACATGACATATATGTTCCACATGGTGAAGATGGTCTCATCATGACATGGTTTAAAAAGGGTGCTAAGAGGCTGAGCCAGCCAGCCTGGGCTCCAACCCCTGCTCTGACACTTCCTGGACGTGACCTTGGGCTACTTACTCACTGGAAACCCTCTGCCCACTTTTTCTTGTGTAAATGAGGATTATAATAGATTTCAGCTCCTAGTGCAGCAGTTCTCAACCTTCCTAATGCTGTGACCCCTTAATACAGTTCCTCATGTTGTGGTGACCCCCAACCATAAAATTATTTTCATTGCTACTCTATAACTAATTTTGCTACTATTATGACTCATAATGTAAATATCTTTTTGTTTTCCGATGGTCTTAGGCGACCCCTGTGAAAGGGTCGTTTGACTCCCAAAGGGGTCGCGCCCCACAGGTTGAGGACTGCTGTCCTAGTGCTATTGTCAAGGTTAAGGGGATCACTATAGGTAAAGCATTCAGGGCAGTGTCTGACAACGCAGTGTGTGAATGTTATTAGCTCTTACAATGAACGCTCAGAATGCAGGAAGCATAAAGGGAAGTTCTGATATCCTCTTTCCACACCAGTGGTTCCTCTGTGTCCTACGGGCTGAACACAAGAGCCTGGGGTGACCACGCCTCCTCAGCCAGCAGAGGCCAGAACCAGACCACTTCATAAGCCTTTGTGTACCAGCTTTCTCCACTCGCCTTCCCCCCGGGTCCTGCAACAGGTCTTACTGGAAACTTATACAGTCAGGCCATGTGTATTTCATTTGCTGAGAAGAGTCCTATTCACAGAGAAAACCCTTGCAGGGGCGTTGTAACAATCTGCCTTTGGCTAGGTGAATAAGATGAAAGCACGAAGCTCCAGGTGCCTGGCCACTCTGGGGACCACCGCAGGGATTCAGGAAAGGCATAAATCCAGACGCCGCCTCTTTTTGGATAATTTATGGTTCAGGAAGTGTCACCCCAAGATGTGCCTCAGTGGTAACTCGGGTTATTTTCAGCTAAAGGCAACCGAGGCCCTGTGGGCTCAAGAGAAACTTCTGCCCCCACCCCAACTACCTACAAGAATTTGAACAAGGGCCTAAAGGCCTAATAAGAATGATCAGAGAGAACCTTTGTTGACCTATCTCTAGCCGGGTAAACTACTAATCACTGAACATCTGCTCTTCGTATCATCGTGCAGTGGCCCTCTGAAGCCCCAAGGCACCTTAGCTCAGACTATATCTCCCACGCTCCCTTGCTGTCTCTGAACATCTCATGTCTGTGGGGTCTCTGACTCTGTCATGCCTGTGGGGTTCCCATACGTACGTAGGTAATTAAATTTGGTTATTTTCTCTTGCTAACCTGTCTCCTGTAGAATTAATTATTAGACCAGCTGAAAGAACCTTGAGGGAAGAGGAAAGTGTCTTCCTCTTCCTCCGCCACAAGTACTTGGTATTTATTAATCATGGAGTATGTGAAACGAATGGCCTGTACTGGGCCCAGTAAGCAATTTAAAAGAGAAATAGAGTGAAATGCCTAACCACAGTTAAAGCCATTCAGTCATTAACATATCCTGAAGTACAAGGTAAAATGTGTGTGTGTGTGGGGGGGGCGGATGGGGGGAACTGCTTAACAGGACATTTTCTACAGCTCCAAAGAATTATATTGACTAAGTTGAACCATAGGAAACTGTGAATATGCAACCAAAACAACAGCTGAAAATGGCCCAGTCTCCTACCTGTACCGTGTTGAATGAAGTTCCAGGGGCAGGACTCAAACAGCAAGGGGGCTCTCCACACAGAAAGGAAGGTAATCCCTGCAGACATGTGACAGCGTACATCTCCATGCTGTATTCCAGCTACTGCCAATAACTGACTTCAAATAAGTGATATTAACCAACCCAGGGAGGACATTGATATTTTTCGTTTGTGTTTTTTTTAAAGATTTTTATTGGGGGGATGGGAACAGTGCTGGGGAATTCGGGAAAGGGGAACAGACAAGTTGCTGTCGTTTTGTTCTTCAGTCTAGTTGTGGAGGACGTTGCTTCACTGGCCCAAGTTGGCACCATCATTGCGCTCTTCCCGGGCGAGGCAGATCAGTCGCCAGCCTCTGGACGGCCGCTCACTGCGGCTACTGGCCGCTCACGCTGGCTGCTGGCCACACACGGTAGCCCATGCCAACCCATTGCCACAGGGGCTGCAGCCTACGCCGTCACCAGCGACTCATGGCAGCCCAGCTCCCGGGTGAGCTGTTGTTCAGCATCTTAGCTGTGGAGGGCAGTGTCACTGGCTCTCATATGTGGGATCCGAACCGGGGCCCTCTGGCGTCTCAAGCCAGTTCTTAACCATCGCGCCACTCGGCCGGCCCAGGACATTTATATTTTGTTGAATATTAGACATTTTGAAACTTAGTTAGTTCTGGTTATTACCCTGTCAGAGCGATCTCCACATCAGTTAGCACATGGGGGCTTAAATTTCTTCGTATGTCATAACCCTGCTGGTAAAACCTCAGCAAAATAGAAAGAGAGGAAGGAAACAAAGAAATGAATTCTCATGTCAAAAGACATCCTGTGGAAGCCTGGATTCCAGTCCTGTCTTAAAAAGCTTTTTCCTTGTTCTCTCAAATCCCTGGCTTCAGGCAGGAAGTGGAACACACACACACACCTCACAGGATGAGCTGACAGTGACTGACACAGAGTGTGGCCAATCTGTGGCTCGTCTTTTAGACAGTGTCAGTGGCAATCCTAACTTCCCACCCCTGCTAACAACCTCAGTCTCAGGGACCTGGGGAAGAGTGACTACCTGTCCATTAAACACAGGCGTCCCTATGCTGCTCGAAAGACACCTAGGCCAGTCCCAACTCAGGTGTAGACACCACTGGGCTCCTGAACCTCAGTCACAGCCATACATCCCCAATCAAACACCTGGTTACCAAGTTTGACAAGTGTGAGAGGCTCTACGGAGCCAGTGTTTCCAAATATTTGAAATCAGGCCTGGATTGGTGTTTGCATTCATTATTGGGTAGATATTTATGGTGCATTTGCTGTATAACTACAACCCCCCAGAAACGAACGAATGGGGCACAGATACCATGGTGAGAGCCATAGAGCGGTGTGCTCAGGGGCTTAGTAAGCATCTGCCAAGCTCCAACCAGTGTCAGTTGGCCTTGGTCTACATCTGCAGCATCATGTCACACCCTCTTGCCTGGGACATGGGGCTCTAACCACGCTGGCTCCGAGCTTGCCAAGCTTGCAGCGGGAGGGTCTTCCTCCCAGCTGTAGGTGCGCGGCCCCCTGCACCACGCCGGGGTGAGTCGGAAAGGATACACTGCGCATGTGGAGCCCTGCGCCTCCCCTCTTCCTCTTGAGAGCCTGTTCTCAGCTGCTCCCGCCCCCAGGGGGCGCTCTCCGTTCTACCGCCATCGAGGGCTGCTGGGTGCAAGTCCGGATGATGATGCGGTTCAATAATCAGAAGCCCACTTACCAATGACACAAACCCATTCGCCATTGTCGGTCTTAAGTAATAAAGGTCCCCTCTTTGCCCCTTCTGCTTATCTCTGTCTTATCCATTGGTTCAGAACCAGGGGCAAGAGGGATGCTCTGAATGCCCCTCCCCTGGAATGTCCCAACACTCGCCTCTCCCTCCCCCGCTCTGCTCTTGCAGTTTCTCTGCTTGAAATTCTCTTCCTCCAGAGCCTGTCTTCTAATCAGGTCAAATATTACTCTTGATCCCATAACTCTCTTGTATTTTTTTCATTTTTATTTTCACATCTGAAATAATCGTGTTCATGAAAAGAAAAGCTATTTATTGTCTCTGTCCTCCACTAGGAGGGTTTAGGGAGTGGATTTGACAGGACTTGGTGACAGATGACAGGGTCTGCCAGCGTCAGGCTCGCAGGACGTGCCCGAGTCCCGGGAGGCAGGGAGGTATCCAGGAGGGGTGGACATGGGGGTACGATGAACGCCCATGGTGGCGAGAACTGAGCATGCAGCAATGGTTCCTGGTTCTCCACTGCAGGAATGAAGCTGCTCTGGGAGTTAATGGGGAGCAGCTTGTGGGATGTGGGCCCTTCTCCCTTCTTTGTTCATGGGATGTGAGAAGTCAGTGTTGTCCCTCAGGAAGCCACAGACAGAAAATTTTGAAGGCCATTGGTGGCCAGGAAGGAAGTAATCCAGCATTTGTTGTCAATGACCACACTGCAGGGCTGAGACTTGAAGAGAATTCCGAGCTTGAGGTGGACCCATTTGCCATCTCAGACTGGGTACAAATCTGTGCCGTGACCCTTCCACCAGCCCCCCACATCCTTGGTTGTATGTGTTTGTCTGGTAGGTTCTCACCTTTTAAAATGTGGTTTACTGTTCATCTCTGTAGCCCTCTCACTGCTCTCCACCCACCCCAGCACTTCTACAGAGTGGGCACTCAACTGATTCATGTAGGTGCCCAACAGTTTGGAGGTCAAGGGGCCTCTATCTTTACAGCTCCAGCCAGAAAAAAACAAACAAACAACACTCAGCAGAGTGCGTTTGGATTCTGTCTAGAAGTGGGCCCTCAGTGACCTTTCGAGGTCATTTCTGCCCTCAGGCTAGATTGAAGGGGACAGGAAAGGCGGCGTGCTCTGGCCACACTGGTGTCCTCAGCCATTCCTGCCCACTGCCCTTTCTTTCTCTGACACACACCGTCTCATCGCTTAGAATATGTGCCGGTAACAGAGGAGGAACAAGAACAAAAGCCAAACACATTGTAATCCAAGGAATATCTTAAGATTTAAAATTGAGGGGTGGAGGCGTCGTAAAAATGTTTACATAAAAATCATATGCAAATTATAAGCAGACAGTATTGTACTACATGCCTAATAAAGTTTCTAGGAAGAAAATCCTAGTGGGTTGACCTGTGAGAGATGATGGCTTCAGCGCATTACCGCTCCTGAAGAAAAAATATGGCTGGTTATACTTCGGGTAGGCAGCGATGTGACACACATTTCAGCGAGCTATTTTTATCCCACTGAAATGCTCTAGGAAAAGGCACAGTCAAGTAGTTCTTAAAATGGATTATATCATAGATCATAAAACAAAGTATTTTGTGTGCATAGTTTATTCCTAGCTTACAGGGCAATTTCTAGTAACTGATTTACGAAACCCCAAATGTTCATTGTGGAGCAGTTTTCATAAAGACTCAGAAAAGCAAATGACTTCTACATGAGCTGAAGAAAAGTCAACATCTGGACGTGCAACATTTGGGAAATTTCTCTTAGTTGCTATTTCAGCTTTCAATAGGTAAGCGTAGTAATTAGGGGAAAGTACAATTCCACTGGAATTAGACCTAAGGAATAGCAATGAGTAGAAAGCATCTGAAATTTCAGCTTGAAGCGTTTTATTTCCCCATCCTTAGAAAAAGAGGAATGACAATGGGAGTAGTTCTAGTCATGAGCAGATGGAAGAAAATCCTCCAAGTGTTCTGCTGTTCCCTCTGTGAACAGGATAGAACACTGTGTTTCTGATTTAGAATAAAACGAGGCACTCGTGAACCGAAGCCCAACAAAAGCAGTGCTTGTTTATGGGCACTTAAATTCAGGGCAGGGGACAGCAGGACTTTCTACTTTATCACACAGCCCAGAAAATGGAAGGCAGCCTTAGGGATCCATTTGCCTATTTCCTCCTGTCAAGTGTTCAATCAACCTTAGTCTTCTAGAAGAAAGGGGATAATATGCAGGGCCCACGGTCCATCCTCAGGGCCTTTCAATTAGTGATCAGGGCACCGGGCTAGCCCAAACTAAGTCTGACCTTGGTTGCGGTTTTGGTATTTTGGTGGTGGTGGGGAATTTAAAACAATTTGAGAACCATCTTTCAAATAACACAGCAAAAGATTCAGTTCCTGACAGATGAATGACCACGTGACCAAAAACAAAGTTTGCATAGATTCATTTGCACAAAATGCATGTTGGGGGATGAAGTGAAAGAAAAATGAAATTCAATGGCAAGAAATGAGAAAAGCCTATTTTCTCTACCATTACCTCATCTCTCTCCTCTGTAACAATTCAACAGACATCTAAGAGTTTTTAATTTAAAAAGGTTCTTTTGCTGTGTTCTCAATTATTTTCTTTCTGGCCACAGTTAGTGCTTTATTTGCAATGACAATAATACTTCCAGTTACATAAGGCTTTATACTATCTACAAATTACTTCCAATACATAACCTGGTTTGACCGCTGAGGAAGCAGGTAGGGTGGATACCACAATCCCACTTTATAGGAATTCTGTCTTCTGATGGCTTGGGGTGAATTCAAAATGCCTCCTATGAGTGTTCACATGGCAGGTAACAGTCAGATGGAAATGGTTCTTTTCTTCCTCACTGGGAGGTGCCAGCAGTAAGCTGACTCTCAGATGTTGCCTTGTCAGATCCAAAGCATATCATGAATTTTTATGTATTTATTCTTCACCATGGGGAATGGGAATTGGATGGATGTTGGAGACCTTGACTTCCTCTCTTCAAGGTCAATGCTATGGCTTCTGGTTACACCTCTTGATATGTCTGCATGTCAACTTCCCATGGAAAAACTGCCCATCACAGGAACCAGTGGTCCTCAACTGTACTACCTTACAAAGCGGACCTGCACAGGTACAGTAACAAGATGCTTTGATGTGCCTTGTCTGCCTCCTTCATAGTGCTCGGATTGCTTTCATGTGCCTGGGAAAATAATAAGTAACATAAACTTTGTTTCTTCTGGAAGTGTGGAGGAAAGATTTAACAAGAGTTAAGGCCATTTCCACCCGAAGTCCAACATCACCAGCAGGTGGTGCTGTGACAAAAGCAATCAGGAGAAAGCAGGTCGGACAGGTTGGGTGTCAGGGCTGCGCTGGTGCCTTCTTCAAAGTCAGTATTCCGGGGCACACACATGGTTGAGCCAACATCAAACAACTTCTAGGGTCCTCAATCAGGAGCTGGCTCTACTAGCAAGGCTGCAAGCCTTCTCAGACCTTCTCAAAGATTCTGCTCCAACCGCTTCCTCCCTCTCTCCCCAGCCCTGTCCCAGTCACCTGGCCTTCCCAGCAGGCAAGGGTGCTCTAGCTCGTACCCTGTAGACCTCATGGCTTCAGGATCTTCAATTATTAAGCACTTCACAGTTTACATATATTATCAGATGCTACCGTGATGAGAAGTGAAAAGAAACTCCTCCTCAAAAAATAACTGGGACGTTCCTACGTAAAAACAAGATTATTAGTATGTCTCCTGCTATCTTTTCATCTACACACTAAGTTTTGTCCTTTATCGCCACGGTACCTTAGATGTAGTGTGCGCTCAGTGAGGCTTGATAGAAGAAACAGAGAAGCAAGCAATGACTGAACCCGTGGAGTAAGGAAGACGCCGACACCGGCTGTAGCCGGCCTCCTACATCTGCACAGAAGTCAGGACACGAGGGAAGTGTCCACACGAGACTTGGTCCCAGTGGCTGCCTGGGCACAAGCAGTTGCTGTGGGAATTCTCAAATGATTGCTGCCTCCGTTGACCACAATCAGGGCGCAAGTGTCGACCCCTCTGGAAGTGAGCTGCAGTGGAAACTCCACACTGATGGTCTGGTGCGCCCCACCTAAGGCCACAGGCGAGTCCCGCCCACAGGGCATTGAACTGCACAAGTCAGAGAACCCACCCAGGTCTTCCGTAGGGGTGTCTCTGGTGTGAAACCCAGCACCTTCGGAGTCTGTGCCAATCCACATGGAGCTGGGCGGAGACTGAGGAAGATGAGGGGCTGGGAGCACAGGGGGCCGGCTGCAGATGGTTTGGCTTGTCTCCAGCAGAGCTCTGACTGGGCTCGGGCACTCCACAGGTCACTGAGGCCCTTACTGGGCAGAGATGGGCTGAATCTTCTTCCGCGGCCTTAGTGGTTTTCAGAGCATGGGTGTGCCGGTAGCCCCACACAAGTATGGACATGACGGTGACAAGGCTGGTCCACTTATCTGGACACCAAGCAAAGGGGCAGACAGCCCATCACCGAGTCTGCAAGTTGAGAAATACTAATTGCCCAGTCACTGAACTAGCCAGGTGGCCCGCAAGGGCAGACCTGAAGAAGGAAGACAGGAGACAGGCCTACCTGGGAAGCTGCTCCACGTGACACAGAGAAGACTCGCCGCAGCTTCAACACACAGTCCACAGGCGCAGTGTTGGGGGCTGCTGTCTGAATGGGGCGGTAGTCAGGGAGGACCGCTGGACGTCCTAGGGGGCTGCAGCGGCTGACGTTTCCCCCTAGGGGTGGGCAGAGCCCATGCAGCTCCTGATTTGTGCTGTTCAGGTGAAGGTGTATTTAACCTGTTCATGTGCTAAAGGGGCCCTGAGAGAATCAGACAAGAAGGTGGCTTTCTGGGAGGTTTCCAGGGATCTCCTCTGGGCAACCTTTATCTATTCCCCTTTTAACGTGTAGCCTACATAATAAGAACTAAAAGGGCTGGAAGTTCAACTGTTTATATTGTTAGTGATAAGGTCAATGTCACCACCTCATTCGATGTAGGGTTAACCTGTTGGGTGTTTTTCCCTTTAAAAAACATCAAAGTCAGAAATATCTGATAACCCCATCCATTCGCTCCAAACCCAAGCTGGTATGACTGTCTGTAAGACACATCTGGCTGCTGAGACAAAAGCAGACGGGGGTTCAATATTTGTAAATTTCATATTTATTATAACAAAAATTATGACATGTTCATTTGTGCATTCTGCTTTAATATAACTCTTGGTATGTAAATGATCTAACTGAACTCTATACAATCATGCTGATTGTGGCAGCGGTAAGGAGCACAATTAAAAAGTGTCTTCAAAAGTCAAGAGGCTGGGTGGGAGCAGGAGAGGAAGGAAAAAGGTGCAGAGGCCCCTTGGGTGCAGGTTCGTTCCCAGTGGCCTGAGAGCCGCCTGATTTGAACGGAAATGCTCTCAGTTGCTCAGCCTCATCATGTAATGAACTGACTGACGGTGGGTTATGGGTGGGATCGGACGGGAAGGCTCCTCAGAGGAGAAGGGAGGGAAATGTCAGTTGTTTAGACTGTGTCCTTACGCCAAAACTACAAAACATATGAAGCGTCACTATACAACACTGAGCTATTTACAATAGAAATTTCTCAATCAACTGTTCTCTCAGAGAAAATTAGTGAATCCCAGTGACTTAAGTCACCTGACAGAGTAAAGCAACTCCTAAGAGTTAGTCTCCATATTCTACAAATGTCTATCATTTTCAAGACAAAAAAAAAAAAAAAAAAAAATTTTTTCCCCCCAGGCATGTTGAAATGAATTCAGCTCTGCAGTACACACAGGACCTCAGTCAGTCATAAAAAAAAAAAAAAAAAAAAAAAAGCCTTTTCCCCCCAGAATTACAATATTATTAAATCATTTAGCACTGGCAACCTGCTCTGCCTTCCAAACAAACGAAACAATAAAAAGCCATTTTAAAAAATAATACATTATCATTAACTGTTTCTCTGTAATATATTAAACCTTTTGTTCTTTGTCTTTACACATCTGATATGTTAGGAAAAGAAGTTAACAAATCTAAATCATAATGGTAAAGCATCACTAGAAGAAAAGTGGTAATTATTTTAAAAAATCACCAACAGAAAGAGAACCTACAGACGAGCTGCAAAGACAGGCCAGGGAAATGTCTGGGAGAAGGGTGTGGAGGAGAGCCCTGGTTTGACGTGAGCCCGGGAGACCCTCCAGCTGTCTTTCTGGTTAGTTTATTTGTGGCCAGCGGGCGGCTCATAGTGGTGTGTCGCAGTAGTCTGGCAGCGGGTCCACCGGGCACTGGCGCTGCGGCTGCTGCTGGTGCTGCTTCATGATCTCCTTGACCTCCTCCTCCAGCTCTGGGGGGATGATAAACTGGTCGTCAGGGTCCGGCTGGGCCGGGGCTGCAAAATAGCCTCCAGGCTTCCGGAGAGGTGCGTCCGTAGCCACCTCTATCACGTTGTGGCTCCTTTCCTGGGGTGCCACGGAGCCATTAGCCCTCCGGCGCCCGATAGTCCCCACAGCGGCCAAGTCCGCCTTCCGGGGCAGGCCCGGCTCCTCCTCGTTGGCGCTGATGACAATGCCCTCATCACTGGCCTCAGCCGGCACCTGGAGCAGGTGCTGCTGCTGTTCCTTCTCCTTGGCCCGGCTGCAGTGGATGTCTACTTCCACCTCCACCCGGCTGCCGTTGGTGAAGACGCCCTCGATTGGTTCTTCGTCATCGCTGTCAAGGCCATTGTCAGAGAAGGCGCTAGAGAAAGTGGCGCTGGACAGCTGGCGCTGGAAGGAGCTGGACAGGCAGACCGGGTGCAGCATGCAGCGCTGCTCGCCAGGGTAGGCCGGGCTACTCTCATTCAGGGCTCCGGACGGGGGCTCATCAGAGGCCGTGGAGCCCACCTCGCTGCTCATCTCAGAAGTGGACAGCTCACTGCTGATCTCAGAGGCCATGCCGCTGCTGGAGGAGGGCACGCCCAGCCCGTCGGAGGGCCGGTCCTTGATCACCATGCTGACCGACGGCGGGAAGATGCCAGGGCTGGGCGGCGGGACAGCTCCGCCCGTGCCCAGCTCACAGCAGCAGAAGCTGTCCTCGGTGACGCTGAGCTGCACCACCACGGCGCTGATGCTGTCGTGGCAGCCGTAGCTCTGAGCCAGGGTGCACAGCTTTTTGGCGGCGGCCAGGGCGTCGGGCACGTTGCGCACGGCCCCCACGGCCTCCTCGATGGACAGGCTGTCCCACAAGCCCTTGCTGCCCAGGATGAAGAACTCATCCTGGGGTGTTAGGGGCACGGACTGCACATGGGGCCGAGGCACCACGCTGGGGTGCAGGAAGGTGTAGCCCAGAATGCGCGTGGACTCGGTCACGCCGTTCACCTTGCCGTCCTGGAAGAAGAGGTTTCCAAACACAGGTTAACATGGTCATGTGTGTCAACTGTGCAGCGTCCCTCGGGCCTCCTGCCTGGGGACCCCGGGGAGAGCGTTGTGTGGGAAGGGCTGCTCACCCTCTGGTGAGTGGTGAACGTCACCTGCCATCAGAAACCTGGGGCAATGACTGGGGTGGGTCAGGAGGAGGAGGGACAGCACGCTATTCCCTTCACTGGGACCATGTCACACTGGGTCCCAGAGCAAACCACTGGGGCAGGAAGTGCCTCCCTGGAGGGAGCCAGTCTTGAGCAGACACGTGAGGCACACCCACCGCAAAGTCCAGAAGAGGGCAGAGAGACTCTATTTTAAACTTAAGAAGGTAAGAAAAGTTGGTGGAGAACATCCTGGTGTGACTAGCTGGGAGGGAGGGGCTAAAGGAGACGTGCCCGCTCCTGTCGCTTCTGTGCTGGCAAAAGGAGACTGAGGCCCTCGGCTGTAGTTCAGTTGGGCCCATGCCAATTAAATCACGAGCTAAAGTTTCAGACCATCTGCCAGTGAGAGACCTTTACTATGAAGCTGGAGGGGAGGCGGAGTGACTCCGTCGCACCCGCTCGATGCTTTATTCAAGTTTGAGGTTCTCAGGTCCATCCTGTGCCTCCACTTTCAGGGACGCTCCATTACGACACATGCAACTTATGGGGTGCGTCTAGGACGCAGTAGTAGAGAAGGGGCACCACCGCTCTCCAAGCCCAGTTTCTTCCAGAGAACAGCCCTTTCCTTTCCAACACTCCCGCCTTCACTTGGGGTTCTGCACGGCGTCTGCTCGGTGTTCTCACACACAATCCTGCCAGGCCACACGCACAAGCAGGCAGTGTTCTGAGAAGGAAAACTCCTAAAACGGGGCTTCAAGCACAATTTCCAGCTCCCTTGATTCTACTGATGCAATTTGGAATTTGCCAAAAATCACCCTTGCTGGTCTGCCCAACCCTTCAGATCTCTCCCCATCAGAACCAATGGTTGTGTATTACATGAGCACATGTGTATCTGTGCAGGCATGTGTGTTTTGGGGGCGTGCCTCAAGGTAGCGAAGTAACAAAACCAAAGGGACTCAAGTATTCAGCACTGCAGACAAAACTGAGGAGGGGGAGAGGCCGACACAGTGTGATGCACGCAGGCAGCAGAATTCGTTAACCTTCGCACTGTGTGAGGTTGAGCGTTTCATTCAGTACATGCTGTCCATCTTAGAGCCTTCGCTCCCCGATATACCGCCTACCGTCCATTTTAACCCTCTCTGCTCCCAAACCACGCAGAAAACTAAAATTGACACAGACTCTCAGTAGGTCCCAAGGCTTCTCTGTCTTGCTCAGGGCCCTTATCGAAGACTATCTGGACTCAGTCCTTTTCTCTACTGAGCTGCAAACTTACTTCCACTGCTGACAGATTCTGGGGTTAACCCCATACAAGACTAGACACCTCCTGTGGGCAGATATGTGTCTGCAGGGGACACACGGCAGGTGATAACATCATATGACGACCTGGTGATGAGCAGATCTCCCAGAGCCCACTGTGGAAGCTGTGCTGTAATGACCCGTTATAATGCAGATTTACCCCAGGGTTTCCCAACAGTGGCACTACTGACACGGTGGGCCAAGGAATTCTTTGCTGTGGGGGTTGTCCTGTGCACTGGAGCATACTGAGCAGCACCCCTGCCTCTACATGTCCAAAGCACTCTCTGCCCTAGTTGTGACTACAAAAATGACTTCAGACAGTGCCAAACGTCCCATGGGGGCCAAATCGCTCCTGGCTGAAAACCACTCACTCATGGCCTTACTCAAATGGAACCAAAATAAGAGCTGGTTGCATTTCCTCAGGACAGACACGTTACTGTTCCCACTTTACAGACAAGAAAGCTGAGGTCTGGAGGTTTAAAGGTCACAGCCTGCCAGTGGCAGAGCCAGCATACGGGTACCAGCAGCGTGACCGCACGGCCGGGGCCCTCAGCCACCCGGCAAAGCAGCACTGCTGCAGAGTGGCTGCGAGGGCCCGATGGGACAAGGCCACAGAGCACTTGGCACAGCCCGACACAGAAAGGCCATTGATAAACCGTTTACTACTTTGTACATTATAATGTCTTCACACCTTCCAATGCAGAGAATTTGCTTTGGAACACTAAGGATTTGGAATTTTAGTTTTACATCAACTTCAAAGAGCATCCTGTGCAGGGAAGTGCTCCCTGGCTGGTTTCTGCACGACCCTGGCCTGTCCTCCCCGCCGCCCTAAGGAAAATCGCTCAGGCGCTCTCCTCACCTCAGTGATAATGGCCTTGTGCCGTTTAATTCTCTTCAGTTCTTCTTCACAGCTCATGACATATGATCTGGACAGAGGCAACGGCTTCCCATTCCGACACAGGACCGTTTGGCACTTGCCCACGTTAGCAGAGGTCAAGGTGAAGGATCCTCCTGGGTCCACAGGGTCGTGCTTGATATGACAAAGGACAGCAGCACCTCCAAGCTTCTGCCCAGCAGTTCCGAGTTTCCTGAAATCCAAAGACAGGGGGTAAAAACCCAACCACAACCTGCTACGTGTTCGTTTTGCTAATTTAACAGAAGAGCGTCCGACCGACTGGACAGGGCTAGGAGGAAACAGGACCTGGGGGCTCGAGTCAACTTCATTCACCAAAACGGCACTGCTCAATTTCTCACAGGAAAAGAGCCCGTGGAATCTGACACACACATGCACACAGAGAGGTGTCTGCTCACAAGTGGGGTGAGGTGTCACTTTACCGTTAAAAGCCCCAGGAGTGATGTAGCAATGAAAGTGCCACTGTCCTGCCACATCCCGCCTGCTACTCCCACATCAGCACACTCCAGGGACAGCGGGCCACGGTCAAGGCAGCTCTGCCCGCCCCCCAACCCCTCAGCTCCCCGGAGAGGAAAGCTGAAGGGACCACTTAACCAGGAGCAGGTGTAAACATACACACCCACTGACACAGCCCTCAAAATGACCCGACCGCCCTCCCCCTTTAATAAGGATGTTTGCTGGTAGGAGCTTTCACATATTGTCCCATTTGTGTTCTTGCTCTATACGGCGAACACTTTCTGGGCCAGTAATGTCAATTCTAGAATATTCACCAAAAGGACATCCTTGTAATCAGGCTCCAAAGTGCTTTTAGTCAGGACCATTAATCCACTGATTGACTGAACACACAGATCAACAGGAGCCTGGGGCTCCTATCACAGGCCGGACAGAGGGCAGCGCTGCCTGGCCCCCACTGACCCTGAGTGTGCGAGCAAGAAGGTTAACAGACAGACCCATCTACAAGGGCACACCCTCTGGTACTGTCAGCTCCTGTCCCCTGTCTAGGTTAGGTAAGTGACAACACTAGCAATGGAGCCAGGGCTGCATACGTGCACACGCTAGGTCTAATGCACAAAGAACATCCAGCTTTCCCGAGGGCCGAAAAGATCACCACACATCCCATATCCTAGTAACAAAGGGAAAATAAGAGGCCACAAATGACCCTGAAGATGGGCTGGCAATTTGGGCCTCCAACTCCAAGTTCTGGACACCCATGGCCAGATCTGGCTTTAGGCCCTGCCAAGGCAGCACTGCCTTCTTCCTTTCAAGGGCACAATGATTCCTCTCAGCAAGCCAACAACAGGAGGATAGTTGTGAAAAGTGCAGCTAGTCATCAGTTTGAGGTTCTTATGTTTTTAATTCTTCTCCAGTGTTGGAGGGTCTGTAACAAGTAGCCCTGCCTCTTGCGGGGGGCGGTGTGTGTGTGTGTGTGTGTGTGTGTGTGTGTGTGTGTGTGTGTGTGTGTGTGTGTGTGTGTGTGTGTCTGTGTGTGCGCTTAGCTACTTGCTTTTCTTGCTAGGACAAGATGGGGATGAGAACAGAAAAGCAGACAGATGTGCCTGGTAGGTAGGACGTTCTGTGGATCTTACCACCGAAGTCAAATCCTGGTTGCCCCACCTACTCTCTCTCAGAGCAGTGCGCTTCACCTCTCTGTACCTCAGTTTCCCGTCAGTAAAATAAGAACAGTAACATTACCTACATCACTGGGTAAAATGGACAGCTGTGAGGTATTGAGAACAAAGGGCTCACTAAATATTAGCTCTGCTCAGCATTTAACTGCTAACTATACATGTCCACTGAGAATCTGCGAGGCAGAAGTGAGTCCAGCAGCAAAGATGTCACTGGACCTGCCTCCACCAAGCTCCTCCTCAGGACTCAGGGCAGCTTTAAAAGCTGCTCCAGACCAGCACTCCATCGCAGATACTTCTACCCCTGCTACAAAGATCCTTCGTCTGGCAGATTATCAAGGGAGAGAAAAAGGAGAGACAGAGAAGAGATTGCCATTGTTCCCATGACCTTTAGAACACTCTCTACTTCCTGGTCCCACATGAGCAAGTGTTTGCAGTACAGTTATTAAGAGACAGGGAATTCCTTTACCAAGTCATTAAAGTGACAAAGAACGAGCAATCCTTTGACTGAGAGGATGCTTATAACGTTCAGCTCTAAGACTCACAAACTACATTCCAAAATTCCGATGGTGACCATCCCTATAGATGGTGGCCTAGGATCCTGCTAGAACATTGACTTGAACATTTAATAAGGGGGAAAAGAATGTATGAAGACTTAACTCCTGGCCTAAAATCTGACCATCTCAAGTTCACAAAGGACTGCGCTATCTTGAACCAGGGACAGTATTTCATAAAGGTGAACAAGCTGAGGTAGGAACAGTCCATTTCAAAGAGAAGTACACACACCAGCGGGTCTAAAGAGCCTCTGGCGCTCACGTATTCTGGGGGGAGGGGGACGTGTGTTATAAACAACCTGGTGAAAAGCTGGAATTGTGACAGGCCTGCGAAGTCCAGTTGGAAGAGAAAGGAAGTTCCTGTCATTGACACGGCCTCCTACAACGTTGTCACATCAGTATGTCTCAGATGGAACACAGTACATCCCTGATGCTGGGGCAAAACCAAATTGCTTGGATGTACCTTGAATACCCACATTTACAATAGTGCTTTGAGATTATCGGTACGTCTTTTTCTAACCAGGGGGCGAACACTCAAAGAGGAGCAAAAAAAAAAAAAAAAACCACAGCAGGGACTCTTAAGTTTTACCTTTGCATAACAATGAATGTATTGACCATGTATTCCTCTTCATTTTTTGTTTTCTGCAGTTCTTCTGCCAAAATGTCACTCATAGTACACTGGAGAAGGTAGGGCACCTCCACGTTACGATCTCCATCAAACACACCATACAGGGCCTCCCGATTGTCACAGAAGTTATTTACTGACAGGGCTGCAACACACAACCTGCAAAACAAGAATGCTTTTGTGCTAAGTCTAATCTTTCCTTCTCTGCGCCCAACCCGACTCTCTTTTTTTCCTCCAATTAGCCTATTCCAGTTTTGTCTCTTTCTTTATGACCCCAGACAGATTAAGAACAGGTAAACTAATCCCAGCTAATTTTTATCAATTAACTTCTGTAAGCAGAAATTAGCAGAAGAATGATTAACACATATTTATGTTTCACACATGGCTTCCTAGACCCCTATCTTTTGGTGGTATTATTCTTAAATGGCAGTGAGAGAAAGAGAATAGAGACATGGGAAATAACACAATTTTGAACCCTTATGTCCATATTCATTCACAAAACAGTTATTTAGAAGAAATTCCACATTGGACAAAAATAGAGTAACAATTAACACATTGGAAAAAATAAGAAAAAAATATAAAAACACATTGAAAGGTCTCAACTTTAAAAAAGGCAGGAAAATAAAAATTAATCAACAAGCACAGGTCAAAGAGTGAGCCTGATGCCTGCCCAGTTTACTGCCTGGAAAAAAATTCTGGGCTGAATCATGGGGAAAAGAAACCCAGGAAGGGCCTGGTGGTCTCTGTAAGGTGAAGGAGGATGTGGCAGGTAGAGTTCCCAGGCAGCGTTTTGGAGACCTGCACAGTCTCCACTCCAAGCATCCAAAGAAACTACTGGGTTGTCGGAAAAGTCATGATGCATTTTTGCAACGAAAAGCATAGAAAAAATACTTCATGACTTTTCTGACAACCCATTATTTCCAAGTAACTTAACTGTATCCCAGACACTACCCAAAATGAAACACAGAGAAAAAAATGCTGGGGGCAAAAATAAAAAGGGCATCAGTGTGTGGTGGGATAACTTCAGATAGCCTAATACACAAGGAATTGGGAGTCTTCAAAAGAGAAGACAGAAAAAATTTTAAAATATTTCAAATCTGATGGAAACTATAAACCTACAGATACAACAAGCTCAACAAACACTAAGCAAAAGAAAATGGAAAAGACTTAATTGAAGCACATCAAAATCAAATTGATCAAAACCAAGAATCAAGGCGGGTGAAGAGGACAGAGGAACACCATAACCTATGGAGAAACAAAGACACAAATGATAGCAGACTTCTCATCAGAAACCATGCAAAAGACAGTAGAGCCAACATTTTAAAATAACGGATAGAAACAATTGTCAACCTGGATTTCTAAACCAGTGAAACTAGCTCTCAAAAATCAAGGTGCAATCAAGACATTTTCAGATGCACAAATAAATGAATTTACCACCAAAAGACTACTAGCACTGTAAGAAATGTAGAAGGAAATACATGAAGTAGAAGAAAATGATACCAGGATGGAAATCTGGATCTACATAAGGAATGAAGTATGCCAGAAATGACAAATAGGTGAGTAAATATAAAAATTTTATTTTAAAAATCATTTTTGAACAGTGGTTCTCACTGGGGGCAATTTTTGCCCCCAGGAGATATTTTTGATTGTCACAATTGGGGTGGTGCTCTTGGCATCTAGTGGGTATAGGTCAGGGATGCTTCTAAACAGCCTACAATGCACAGGATACCCGCTTCCTTACCCTGCCCCTAACAAGAAAGAATTATCTGGCTCAAAATGGCAATAGTACTGAAGTTGAGAAACAATGCTTTAGAAAATAACTGTTAAAAAATTATAACAATGAATTCTGGAGTTTATAACAATATGATAACAACAGCACAAAGGCTAGGAGAGGGGAACTGGAAGTACACGTTGTAAGGTTCTTGTATGTGAAGTGATATAATACTACTTGAAGGTAACCTTATTAATAAGTTCAAAATTATACTATAAACCCTAAATGAGCCACAAATACCCAAAAGGTTGAACTAATAAGAACAAACAGAGGAAATGAAATTGAACTATAAAAAAATTCAATCTTAATGAAGAAAAAGAGACAAGAGGGAATAAAGGGCAGACGAGACAAACAGAAAACAAATTGTAAGTTGGCAGATTTAAACTTAACCACCTCAATGGCTTCATTAAATATAAAAATGGCCTAAACACCACCCAAAAAGGAAATCAAATGGGATAAAAGAGTAAGATATAACTATCCATTGCCTATTAGAAATCCAGTTTAAATATAAAGAGATAAGTAGGTTAAAAGTGAAAGGACAAAAAAATTAAATACTAACATAATCAAAAGAAAGCTGGAGTAGCTACATTAATATGAGACAAAGTATATTTGAAAACAAAGTATTACAGAAAGAGTCATTTCATAATGATAAAGGGGGTCAGTTCATCATGAAGCTATAACTTTCTAAATGTCTATGCACTTAATAACAGAGCTTTGAAATACATGAAGCAAAAACTGATAGAGCTACAAGGAGAAACAAATTCATAATCATAGTCACTCAGTCATCGACAAAATAAGTGGAGAAAAAATCAGTAAGAATATTTAAGACTTGAACAACATTATCAACCAACTTGATCTACTGACAACCTACCTCAACAACAGCAGAATGAATACACATTTCTTTTTTCAAATGCACACAGAATTTTACCAAGATAGACCATATTCTGGGACCCAAATGTCTCAATAAGTTTAAAGGATTCAAGTCAGAGTATGTTCTCTAACTATACTGAAAAAATTGCTCAAAAATAAATTTATAGCTCTAAATGCTTGGAACATTAATGTCCTAAACTCAAATCAATGGCCTACGCTTCCGCTGTGGAAACTAGAAAAATAAGAGTGAGACAAACCCAAAGCAAGCAGAAAGGAAACAATAAAAATAGATTAGAGGTCAGTGAAACAGAAAACAGAAAAACAATACAGAAAAATCAATGACTCAGAAAGCTGGTTCTTTGAGAATATCAATAAAATTGATAAACCTCAAACCAAACTGATCAGAGTAAAAAAGACCAATTATCACAAATTACCAATATCAGTAATGAGAGAGAGGAGAAACATCACTACTAAATAGATACTAAAAGGATAATAATGGAATATTATGAACAAGTTTATGCCAATAAATTTAAAAACTAGATGAAATAAATTCTTTGAAAGACATAAATTATCAAAGGTCATTCAAGAAGACAGAGATAATCCTATAATAAAGAAATTGTATGTTTAATTAAAAACCAAAGAAAATTCCAGGCCCAGATGGCTTTATTGGTAAATTCTACCAAATAATGTCAATTCTGTAAAAACTCTTCCAGAAAACTGAGGAAGAGGAAATACTCTCAACTCATTCTGTGTGGCCAGCATTACTCTGATACCAAAACAAGACAAAGATATCACAAGAAAAGAATACAGGCTAATATCCATCATGAATATAGACATGCTCAACAAACTATCAGCAAATAGAGTTCAGCAGCACATTAAAAGGATAATACATCATGACTAAGTGGAATTATCCTGGGAATGCAAAGCGAGTCAACATTTTAAAATCAAGTAATTCATCATATCAACAGACTAAGGAAGAAAAAATATGATCATCTCAATTAATGTAGAAAAAGTCTATGACAAAATTTGATACCCTTTATAAAAACTCTTAGAAAACTATATATAGAAGGGGATTTTCTTAATTTGTTAAAAGGTGTCTACAAAAATACCTTCAGCTAACATCATACTTAACTGTGAAAGAATACATTCTCACCAAAGAACATATATGGTAGATAAATAAGCATGTGAAAAGATGACCAACAATTATGAGTCATTAGGGAAATGCAAATTAAAACCATAATGAGATATTACTATTAGAATAGCCAAAATCACCACCACCGCCACTACCACCACCACCTGATTATAAGTTCTGGCGAGGATGTGGAGCAACTAGAACTCTCATACATTGCTGCTGGGAATAAATATGGTACAGCCACTTTAGCCGTTTTTTATAACATTAAATACATACTTATGATATGACTCATCAATCCTGCTCATAGATTTTACCCAAGAGAAATGAAAACATGTTCACATTAAAATCTGTATGCAACTGTTTATAGCATTTTTATTCCTATTTCCAAAAAACTTGAAACAACCTAATTTATCTTTCAAATGGTAAATGAATAAACAAACGATAATATATTCACGCAATGGAATAATATTCAACAACAAAAAGGAACAAACCATTAACACATGCAACATCACCAATGAATCTAAACTGTATCATGCTGAGTGAAAGAAGCTAGCTGAGAAGGTTATACACCGATAATTCCACTTATATGACATTCTCGAAAAGGCAAAACTAATGGAACAAAAAACAGAGCAGCAGCTGCCACGGGCTGGGGGTGGGGGAAGAACTGACAACAGAGGACCATGGGGGAGTTTTGCGGGGTGATGGAACTGCTCTGTAACTTGATTGTGGTGGTGGTTACAAAATGACAGTCTTTCATCAAAACTTGCAGAGCTGTATACAAAAAAAGGTGAATTTTAATTGGCATAAATTATACCTTCTTACTTTATATAGATTAATGAAAAGAAAAAAATTATAAGCATCTGATATATATCATGGTTAGATAACAGATATATGAGCCTGAAAATAGAATCCTGTCCCTTATAGAGTTTAGAGATAAATAATAATAGTATTAACCATTATCATTAATCATAATAGTAGTTAACATTTAAATAGGGTTTACTATGGCACACACGTTGCTCTAAGTACTTCACATATGTAACTCAAGGGATCCTGACAACAACATATGAGGACAGCTAGTATTTTTAGTGTCATTTTACAGATGAAGATATTATGCCAAAGAAAGGGTGAAGAACTGCCCAAGATCATACAGCAAATAAGCACAGAGCCCAGATTCAAAGCGGGGCAATCTGGCTCTTATCTCAGTACTTTGAAATTTTGGCCTCCGTTTATTAAGAAAAATAAGTCATCCCAAGTTATGTGGCAATTAGTGGCAAGGTAAAATTTAATAAAATAATACTACATCATCTTATAATTCTGTCTTCCTTCTGTAAGCCCCCCTTGCTAATCGAAATGGGGGGGTAAAGAAAAAAATAATAATGTGTTTTATCAAGAGTACAGTAGTGATTCTTCTTTTCCGCTGAAGCTTCCTGTTTGTTTTTAGTCTAAGGAAGAACCTAAATTATCCAATTACAGTTCTCGACTTGAGTTTCCCTAAAGAATCTGAAATGACCTGTCAGGGAGTCAACATGGCACCCGGAGGGGAAGGAGAGAGGACAAAGCACAGACAGCTGCTGAGACTTGGAGGCAGGGACAGCCACAGCGCTCCCCTCCCCTCACGATGAAGCAGCAAGCTCCTTGTGTACATAACACTTTATCTACAATTCAAAAAGAAAACACTTAAGAAACGTCTGCTGGCACAACCAAAGGGTAAAAAAGTGAGGGGCGGGATGGCATGCGATTTCGGAGGTGCTGCTAACGTTCTCGTGTCTGATCTAGGTGCTGGTCTGCAGGCGTCTTCAGTTTAGGGTGCTACAGAGCTGGGTACTTATCATTTATGTACTTTTCCGTGCCAATATTATGGTTCGATAACAAAAAAATTAAAAAGTTGTGGAAGGGGGAAGTATACAGAAAAGACAGATCTAATTGGCCACTGCTTCATTAAAATATATGACTAGAAAATAAATTTTAATTATCTGGATGTTTAAAACCCAGTGTTGGATTTCACATCAGTGTTCACGAATTAGAAAACAGTTTCACACACTGGTGTTTGCAAGCGAGACAGACGGTCTTTTAATCTAAAAAGAAAGATCTCTAGAAAGAAACTTCACATGTTCCAAAGAATGAGATTACTTCCCTCTCCTCAAAATACAGTGACATACAGTGCAAAGTACATAGAACTAATGCAAAAAGCAATGCCCAAGCTCCATTGGTCATTCTGCCTTTTGGGGCAAACGGAACAGAGGTGTTGAAATGGAGGTCACCTCTTCTCTTGTCCGTACAACAGCAAATCATCCTCTTAAAGAGGGAAGGACCACCGTGCTAGATCCAGAACTTAAGCTGATTCTGTCTTCTGTCCCCAAGAAAAGCAGTCAGCACGGCAACCACAGTCCACTTTTTATTTTCCACGAAGGGTATTCGGCTAGCAGTGGTTCTCAACCCTAGATGCACGTGAGAATCACCTGGGGGAGATTTTTTAAATTTCTGATTCAGTGGGTCTAAGCTAGAGAATTGTTTTACGTTTCTCATCTGATTCTGATGTGCAC
Source organism: Hipposideros armiger (assembly GCF_001890085.2). Classification (NCBI taxonomy): domain Eukaryota; kingdom Metazoa; phylum Chordata; class Mammalia; order Chiroptera; family Hipposideridae; genus Hipposideros; species Hipposideros armiger. The sequence goes on from NW_017731628.1 coordinate 543,258, forward strand.
CCAGGGTTGAAGACTAATGTTAGCTATTACTGGATCACCCTGCACTTTCTGTTTTTCCCCTACTGTCAATATTTTGTGTTCTTATACCTCAGTTAAATTATGGCTATTCTAATCTATAGGATTCTTTACTATTCTAGTATTAATTATTATATTAGCACCTCTTGACAAAAAGCAAGCAAGCCTGAAGAGCTGGATTAAAATTCTCAGGAAAATCAACAATTGCATCTAAGACAGGGAAGGTTGGTGAAAATAGGGAAGAAAAAGAAATTAAGATGGACAAGTCCTGGTGGTAAGAAGCAGTTGATATTACAGAAAATAGACATCAAACTGCTGCCAAGTCAATTTAGATCATAGAAACAGCTCCACAGAACCACTGGCTGGTCAGTAACGTAAGTGATCTCGAATATGGACAATCAAGGGTACTTCTTTAACATGATCCTGCTTTGCTTGGTAAACAGACTTCAGAGAAAAAGAGAAAGGGGCTTTTCAAAAGAGCAGGGATGCATTTCAATACTTAGGCCTTCTCCAAACACTGGAGTCTCACATAGATATAATGTGTCAGTTACACTGTATCCTAGCAACATCTCTCTCAGAGGGTATGTGATGCCAAGCAGGGCTTAGCTTAATGTTCAAACCTAAGTCATGAGGGGCCTCACTTTGGGGAAATATGCTCAAAAAATAGCTGCATTAGGAAAGTGTGTGTGAGCACTAGGTTTCTTTCACCCCACTGAAGACGGGAGGTGGGCAGGAGGCAGTTCTCAGTCCAGCGCTTCACCCACTTACTTGTTTTTCACCCCTGAAGCTTCAGTGTAGCCATGGCTCCATACAGCTGGGGGTCCCGAGGCATCTCCTGCTGAAGGCTGATCAATCTTGAAACAGCGGATATTACTAACAAGACAAACAGAGGGGACAGGAATCACTGAAACCAAACATGTACAAACTGCTACCTTTATCCGAGTAATGAAAAACACCTGCTAAGCACTCTATAGTTACCGTTTCTTGCTGTGTTTAATGTATCTGAAATATTTATCAGCAACAAGAACTAGCTACTCTTCATAATGAAAACAAAGGGGCATAAATCCAGAGCATGAAAATTAGATTTTATCAGCATTCTATGGAGGTTATGAGAGATCTTCACACACACCGCACTAGATGGCTGCTCTCTCCTGGGAATGAAAAGCACAGCTATCAACCTTGGCATGAGAAAAAAAAATTTAACTATTAAGTTGGGTGTATTCTTACAACACCAACACCCAGATATGAAAAGGCAGAAACCAAGGCCACAATTACACCGTGTTTAGATGGTGTGAGAGAATTCTGCAACATTTATCCTCAAATCCAATTTCTGCCCACATCAGCTTTTCAAATATTTCACAAATATTGGGTCGTCGGAAAAGTCATGATGCATTTTTGCAACGAAAAACATAGCAAAACACGTCATGACTTTTCCGATGACCCAAATTACCAAGGACTTGCCACTCCTGAAGCTTCCAATTCTTTCATTTGTACAGCTATCCATGTTAAGACTAATATAAAATTACAAAATAAATGAGTTTTGTTTCAATAAATTGCTCATTAACTATGTACATTTGAACCGGGAGACAAGTTCTTAGCTCACCTCTGCTCCCACAGGACCCAAAACAGAAATATTAAAAGCTAAACTCTCAAATGAGATTAAAAACCAGTGGGCTAAAAGCATTCAGTGCCCCCCCCAAACAGGAAGTCATACAGATGTGAAGTAGTTTTTTAAAAAGGCTGGCTGCCATATAATGGAATACATCCTGCTTACTTGCAAATTGCCACTAGTTTTCCCCCTTATTACTTAAACAAGAGAAAAAGTACATAATTTCTTAACTTAAACAACATCTAAACACCCAAGAATTTAAATTATGTTAGCATTCATTAACTCCAAAATACAACAAATACTGAATACCCTTCCTAAGAACCACTCAACTCTAAGAAGTAAATCAATATCTAATAGTATTCATTTTGATTCTAGAAATAACTGGTGGCAATTTCTTTGAAATTTAAAAATATGCCATTAAAGCACAGTTTCTACTCTCAATTACCAGCAAATATTTACTTCTTCCCCTTTCTCCTAAAAAGCTGAAAAACATAAAAATCAGGGATGGTGCCAACAGAAAATCAAATTAATGCCGTATTTTATAGCAGGGCTATATATCCGCTTGTCAAAGTTCAACCCTATCAATTAAAGTGGAGCATTAGAAAAGCTATGCTGCCATTATCTGTGCTCCAGATGACCTGGTGCCGAACTTTCTTCAGTACAATGGTTTCTGAAGGCACGCCTTAAGGCTCTGTCGACATCTTTGCTACCTCTGAATTCTAGAGAAAAACCGAAAGCTCATTCCTAAAGACATTTACACTTTTCACAGAACGCAGAACCTTCAAAGAAATAATGCCACTTCCTAGCCTGATTATTAAAGAAAAGAATAACCCTTAAACTCCCCCGTCATCCTTTCCAGTGAAGCAGCAATGTAACCTCTGCCTCGCGGAACACAGTGCTGTCAGCAGCTGTCCAAAGTGGCCTGAATGCTGGCTGACTGTTCTACATCTTTGAATGAGTCTGGGAACTGAAGCACAGCCACACAGGAGGGTCCCCACACTCACTTACCCTGGCTCATGGAGAACCAACAGGCCAACCCCTAAAAGCACAAGTAGTGCATTAGATACGGAAACTCTCCCGAGTTACTAAAGAACCTCCGTCTTTCCGAGGTGTAACAGGAGGTAGTGTTTTTACGTAAGAGTACTACAATTTCATGGCCTGTTACTAATTTTCTCTTAAATCTGAGAGCACACATGTGCTTCACTGTGGTTGCTCAGGCCACTGGAGTAACATATGCTCGTCGTTGAGAATTTAACCAATAGATTTTCCCTCATGCATATAAAACAGCGGGGTCATTCTATATGTACAGTTTTGCATCATTTTTCTAATTACATCATGAACATTTTCCCATATCACTTTATATTTATCCTAATACAATTAGGAATATCTGACAACTATTTCTGTACCTAAAATAAACACCATATTTCTGATTACTTTTTAAAATGAATTTTTGCCATAGAAAACCATGGTCACGGTACATGAATATTTTTAGAAGCTTGATACACAGGGCCAATGTCTTTCAAGAAAAGTTATATCACTTTACAGTTCTGCAGCACCAATTTGAGGGAGTAAACAATTTATTTAATATTTCCTTGATACACTGATAAAGTTGAACATGATCTTTTCATATTTCTACCTGTACTTCTTTTGTTAAACATTAATGTACTTATTTTGAGTGCTTTTCTTACTGACTTATAAGAACATTTCCTATTAAATATTAATGCTTTTATTTTCATATTTTTTGCCAATGTATCTTCTTAGTTTATCATTCCTTTTAGATTTACTCTTGGTAGCTTTTGAAGTAGACATTTAAACCTTTTATGCATAAAAGTATTTTATGTATAAATATACATAGCACAAATATCAAAACCAATCCACATATGCTGATTTCTCTTCTTGTGATCTCCTCACCTCCTTTTTGGCCTAACAAGTCCTTTTCTGGCTTGTAAATATATTGATATGATTTCTTCTTACTTTTAAAGATTATTTCATTTTACAGACTTAACTTTTTAATTTAGCTAGAATTTATTTTGGGGTGAGATAAGAATTCAACGTCCATGTTCCTCCAAACAGCTAGTTCCATTTATCAACAAATTTTGATATAATTATTTTTTAGCACAAAACTTCACATCCTACTTATAAAAATACTCAAAGGTCACCTATATAAAGATGAAGTATATTTTGATAATCCACTTAGTTCTGAAAAGTACCTTAGAGAGTATGCAGGCCACCTCCCCTTACAGATGAGAAAACTGAGGTCTGGACAGACTGAGGGATTTGGGCCAAGACTTCACATACTGACTGGAAGAGCTGCGAGCGCCTAGGTCCCCCGGGGCTTCCCTAGGACACTCAGACAGTATTGTTCAATTATATACTGAAATCAATGTCTCATTAAGTACTTAAAATGCAGCAAACAGGCACTAATTAGGTCAACTCCATCCAGGAATCACCTTAATTACCTTTCAAATTTTGGTTTGCACTAATGCTTAGGATAGTATTAATGGATCATTAATACTACGTTTCAATTCTACTCTTATTCAGAATTTCCTAAGGGAACAGAAGATGACTTTCAGCAACAGACATCACAACAGGGTTTAAGCATATAAGGCACACATGTTAACTAACATGTGTCAATGTCCAAGGCTGTCACTTTAAGATACACTGCAAAATATTCTGAACATCAGAGCTTAAAGAAGAAAATAAAGACCATCCATAATCCTATTATCCAGAGAACAACACTATTTTAAGATTTTGTTTTATATCCTTTCAGGCATTTTCTAGGTGGGTACATGCACACACATGCACATTATACCCAAAGCACAGAAATTTATTTTGCAAGAAGTGGAATTATACCATACAGATTTCTTCATTAACTTTCTCTTCACATAACATTATACTGTGGAGGTCTTTTGAGTTAGTATAACTACATCATCATTTTTAATGGCTGTATAATAGTCAATTGTGAAGCATAATTTATTTTGTTCTACTGACAGGCATTTAGAGTTTTCTGATGAACATTTCTATAAAGACATCCTTTCTATTGAGGTTACCTTTGATGTTTACAAAGTGAGCTTGAACCTGTATTTCTCCATCAAGAATGAGATGGTATCAATGAACTCTTTTCCAAAACATGAAGAGAACTTCACAGGATCTAACTACCCACGCTCTGTTTTGTTTAAATAATCTGGATTTTACTTCCAAATTGTTCGTTTTCCCCACATTATGTATCCCTTTCAAAATCCTATTGGAGCATGTGTATTAACCATCATCCATATTATCAGTAACTGAGATGTAAGTTTATGTGTTGGTCGTTTGTTGATCTCCCCTGTGTCTTTATATCCCTTTTTTCTCTTTGTATTCATTATTCTTTTCCTCTTTGTATTCATTATTCTTGTTCTCTTTTTGTTTGGATTTTTTTTTTCTGAAAGGATACTTGAGTATTCAAGTAATAGAAATTATTTTGACCCTCCATTTCGGTGAATTATAGACTTGAAAATTCATTTCAAACGTGTGTGTGTAGACACAGCTAACAAGTCAATGGATGCTTCACACTGTTTAATGTTTTTACTCAGTTATAAATCCTGTTGTCAGTGAACACCAACGGGGCTAGTATGTCACGAAACACTTACTTCAGCAGCTCCAGGGTTTTGTGATCGAGGGCAAGTCGGGGGTTTCCAGTTAGGTCTAGTTCTTGCAACTTTGGAGGCAGGTTTTCTGGTAAAGTGACTTCACTTAGCTCATTACAGCTCAGGTCCACGCACTGAAGGAACAAGTGAAAACAAGGAGAGATGCTCAGGTGGTTCTGTGCTGCTACTTTCTGCAGGCCATTCTTCATGGCCAAATGTCTGCTGTTCTCCCACTGACACTGAAAACAGATTTTGCTAAATGCAGTTCAAATTTCTACTCCCTTTGAGTAACACAGGAAATCCATGCTCTTTATTCTCCCTATCTTGATCCTTTTAAGTTGACATCTACATTTAAAAATTAAGCATTAACTGAGAAATCCTAAGGATAGTTTTTTTCTTATTGCTGACAAAAACTCCAAACCTGTTGTGCCCACGAGGGTTATAGTTACATCGAAATGGAACTACTTAAAACAAAAAAACATGCAAAGTGAGGAAAATACAGGGAACAAACACTCAAAATGAGAAGAGACTTCAACAAAAACTAAATAAGAAATTGGTGAAAGACAGACGGGCAGGTGGGCCTGTCTACTATACGCAAGAGAAAAAGGCGTGAGTCAAATATGGAGCCTGCCTTCCAGGCGCCGAGTATCTGAGCAGCAGCCCCTGCCGAGTCTCACTTAGAAAACCACCATGAAAAGGGTCAGCATGTTGATTAGAACAGAAATTATGTGTTATCAGTGCATGGGAATAAACGCCTCCTTTCTCACAAAACCAATGGGAGGCTTGAATGAGGTGCTGAACTTCTGCTTTGGGAGCAGGGAACCAGGGCAGGAGGCTCATTACACACAAGTGAGAACAAGAGTAACTGGCAAGTTTTCTGGATAAGAGAACGTGGCCCCACAATCCTGCAGGACGGAGTGAGTGGAAAGCATTCAAGTATCTGTCTTGAATTGGCACCTTGCTATAGTTTTTAAAAATACCTAAAGAGCCTATTTAAAATCTTAAGATAGTTTGAAAGCAAACTGTAGCTAAGGATTTCAGAATCTTAAAAGTGGTCAATATCATCTTTATTAGGAAAAATTCTTAAAAGAACTTAAATCCAGAACTTATTATGGATTGCGGAGGGCTGGAGACTGGGTAAAACGAGAACCTGTAATTTTGGAGAAATATATTCTTAACTAACTTCAAACAATACAATGTTTCACACAAACTGTTTCACTCTCTAGCTCCCACACAGTAGCAATGGTGTAAAATTATATTGCAATTTTAAATAATTACGTTTTATTATGAGAGCATTATAACCACATTACAAAAAGTTGGACAAACAGAAAAGCTTAGAAAATTTACCCTTAAATTTAGCACCCTAACACAACCAGTGTTAGCATTCTATTTTTTCTAGTAGCCTTATTAATATAAAAAACTTTTAAAATCATAAATGTAGGTATAATTTCATTACCTTTCACTTATTCCATATCTTCACTCCCATCACCCTTAAGAGACTTAACAATTTGAGTAGAAGTACAATAATTCATTTAACCTAAAGATTTATAATAGGGACATGGTCATCTCTTTTGTTTTGTTTTTCCAATTATAAACAATGGTTGCATGAATAGTCAACTGGACTTTAAAGAAAAACTGATCACATTGGTTAGTAACGGGTTATTCTGTCAGTATAGTCAGCCTCCATCAGCACAGATAAGACAGCAAATGGTACAAACGCCATGTACTGGGCAACGATGACACATGAGCTTAAGGACTGTCAGGTGTGGGTAACTTTGAACCTAAGTAGTCGACAGAAATAAATTCGGAGGTCAGAGCATGCATTATGGGGAAAGATTAAAGACATTTTAGAACACAACTGAATTCTATCAAATTGGTTAGCAACATTTTTTTAAATGTTTTAACTAAAGATTTCAACTTTCAGAGTTCTGCAAATGTAAAAATTGCTCATTCTTTCAATTACCAAATTCTAAAATGAGTCCAGTTGGGTATTTATCTATTAAGATAAAATGCTGGTGATGTAAAGCAGACCTTCTGAGAGATGGTGCTTACGCACTAACCTGCCTGAGCCCTTCTGGTCACCAATTCGCATTCACTGCAGCCAGTTCTTCCAACTGGTTCCACTACCCTGTTCCAACCGGCTTTTCCCTGGAGGACTACCAGAAAGCCCCCTAACTCTGCTTTCAGTCTCCCTTCCCCCCAATCCACTCCCCACATGCTGTCTGGGTGATTCCCTGATGTGGTTTATTCCATCGGATCACACTCCAGCTTCAGTCTTTCGGTTGCTCTCTATTGCCCTTCAATCTGCCTCCAAATTCCTCAGTTTGTCAAGTAAGGCACACCTCAACCATGTACGTGTATAAAACCTGCTGTCGTAAAAAAATATGCATGCTATTTAAAGCACCTTCAAATGTCTATATAAGTTTCTTAACCTGATCAAGCTTATATCAGAAAGTGCCTGAAAAGTGAGGAATAGCTCAGTAGGACAGCTTTTGTTCCTTATTAGGAGACTAGGATATATATGCTCCAAAGCCTATATCCATGGAGTCATTTTTTAAGCACAAAACTGATGATAAGCAGAAATGCTAAGATGCAAATGAAAAACTACATTATATAAAGAATTCTTACTTTTGCGTGCACACACACACACACACACACACACACACACACACACACACACACCCCAAAACATGAATAAAAAGTTGTTTGATGACTCGTTCTAGTGAACTGGTGTCATCCCATAAGCCCACCCTGATTCAATGGTTAGGAATTGCAGACTGTCTCTGTCACCAATTTGCTGTCTTCATTTACACAAATTGCTTCATTTTCCACCACCTCACTTTCCTCACCCATCATATGGGAATACTTGTCCCACCAATTTCATTAAATTGAAATGAATGTTTGGTGACAGTAATGACGCTACATCTACACAGGGAGCTGTTACTAATTGGGCGCTGTGGTGGTGGATGCTATTTAATTAGGGAAGTTGGAGGGGAGAGGTGCAAAGTGGCACCATTAACTTTTTCAAACTGCTGTCAGACCTGAGTCAGTCTTTGAGCCTAATAACCACCCTGGAAATAAAGAGGACAAGTGTAGTTAGACAGATGGGAGAGAGTTAGGTAGCTATGTGGCTAGCTTCATGTCATGCAGCCAGTAAGAGACAGAGCCTAGACCACAATTTTCCCAGCTGCCAGTCCGGTCTTTTTGGGTTTTTGGGTTTTTTTTCCCTCTGCTGACTCAGCAGTGTGGCCCAGTGACCAGGAAGGATGGTGCAAAGGCAACTCAGTCTTCACGCTGAGGAAATCCAACAGCGGTGCAAATATCCTGAATAGTGAAGTAGAGACAACAATCCTCTTTGCTGACCTGAAGCGTGGCGTTTATGCATCAAACCACCTACCTTGATTTCTGGGAGCTGCATAACTTCTGGGAAGACCTCTATGCAGTTGGAGTGAGCGACCACGGTGTGCATGCGCCGGCAGTTCAGGACAGTGGTGGGGATGGCTTTCAGCTTGTTCCCGCTGATATCAATCTCCTCCAGCTCCTCCAGTTTTGCCATTTTACTAAAAGAGAGAAAATCCATGGGGGGATTATCATAAGATAATTATAAGACAATTTAAGAAGAATATAATACACAGTGAAAATCACAGGGGAATTTATTATGATTTTAAAGATTCTTTAAATAATAGTCATTTTAATAAATAAGATGATCTTTTCACTATTGTTTTAGAGCAGCGGTTCTCAACCTTCCTAATGCCGCGACCCCTTAATACAGTTCCTCATGAGGTGGTGACCCCCAACCATAAAATTATTTTTGTTGCTACTCTATAACTGTAATTTTGCTACTGTTATGAGTCGTAATGTAAACATCTTTTTTTCCCCCGATGGTTTTAGGCGACCCCTGTGAAAGGGTCGTTCGACCCCCAAAGGGGTCGCAACCCACAGGTTGAGAACGGCTGTTTTAGAGTATCTAAGTATTTTAACACCTCCTTTCCTACTACAAAACAAAAACTATTAACTTTAACTCTTCAAATTGGCAACAAGAAGAAAAATGAATATCCTTTTCCTCTTAAAACTCTGTGTGTGAAGGCAACAATCACCTTGCTATATAGCTTAGTCTGAACTCCAATGAAAATCCTACTCAAATGGGTCAAAAGTTAGCATTAATTCAATGTAAGTGCTTTAAAAGAGCTTAGCATGAGAGTATGACTTCTTTGTATTTGACCGAAAACTCAAGGGGATGCAGAGGAGAACAGGGTTATAGTTCCTATGAAGATACATTGTCTCCTAAGACCCTGCTCCCCAAGTCCCTCGGACATCATTCGTGGTGGTGAGGCGCACCGGGCCTGCGGAAAGGCCACCTGGAGCATCTCGCGACTTGCTGGCGGTGCCCAAAGTTAACCCGGGCCCCGGAGAAATTTCTCTCCGCTCCTCCTAAGCATCAGCAAAGGAGGAGTCTAATCTCTCTGACCTTAACCTTAGTAACATGTCCTAATGTAATCTAACACTTTTATTTAAGAATGTCTTTTATTGTTTGGTTTTAATCTATAATCTATAATTAATCTTAATAATATTAATAATTACAGTAACCAAATAAAAAAAAATTCCTGAGTTAGGGTTTCTTGTATTTTCTGTAAGTTTGGAGGGAAAAACCTTCCACCTCTACCATCCTGTAATAGCATCTGACACTCCTTCTGACACTTACCCTTTCCTCACTTTTTCTACCACTGGTGATGCCAGATTCCAAGAAGCACAGGACTCTCAATGAATATAACTCAAATTTGTAATCTGAATCATTTAGCTTACAGTTATCGGTATTTTCTCTGCTTGCTGTGGTTTTATTTGTCACAATAAACCTTCACAAAATTTAGCAAGAAGCCCTTTATTACTTTTCTTTCTGTCATCTCTCACATATAAAGGTTATATTATTTGCTGATCTTGAAAATATATGACTAATACACAATAAGAATTAAGTTTTTGTCTTATGAAATCAGATCTTCTAATTTCATAAACATCTAACATGGTATCAGGATATGCTACAAACAACATTATATACACAGTGAGGTAATCCATCTAGCATAGCCTGAATTTGTAACACTATTATTTGAATGTTATCATGTTTTGAAAAGAAATGTGGAGAAATTAATGGGTAATAGGGTATGAGAAATGACAGAAAGATAGAAATCAGGCTCAAGAAAGGGGAAGCTAAAGACGTTTCTGTCCTTCAACATGCAAAGAAGTTGGTGTTGATCGCTGGGGGCATTCTGTCACTCAGCAACCCTTTGTTGAGAGGCTACCCTAACCCACACGTTCTGTGAGGCAAGAGGCTGAAGGGGACAAGTAAAGCCCAGTCCTGTCCTGTAGGGGAGCTACTGTGCCACATCACAATCCCAGGGAGACAGAAATTATAGCAAGATGGGTTTTAATGGAGTGCATAAAAAAATTCTCTGTATTTTGGGTGATTGTAACTGGCATGGGACACTTGGGGACACCCAGAGAATTTGTCTGATGATCATTTCTCCTGCAATGCTCAGACATTCACCAACTGAAATAGGACAAGAAACCCTTTCAGATGTATCATCGTTATGTGATTACCATGCTTTCTTCCAAAAATATCATCTCTTCATCCCATAGTAAAGTAAAAGTACATAGACGTTAAAACAAAAAAGTTGAATCATTAACATCAAATGAAGGGATAAAATAGAGAAATAAATACATACTACAAAAAACTGAGCAATACTTTGAGTTGATGCACACTTGGGCCTCCCTCCTTAGTAAGGGTTTAAACAGACTAGGGGTCTTGATGGCAGCAGAGAGAGGCTGTGTCAGTATTTCGCTCTGGCCCAGTGCTGAGTCGCAATTAGCAGGAGGATACCAGAGGGGTTAGTGTTTGCTTCTTTGATGTGTGGGTGTGTGTTCCGAGTCCTAACTTGTGAGATGGATAAATGCCAATGACACGGAAGTGAGTAAATCCTTCATGGCAGGATCAGTGTGTAGTCATTCAAAGCAAGACACAGTGCCACTGCTCGCAAAAAATTAGAACATCAAAACATTATTAAAAACGGAATCTTCTGACAGCCATACATCACTTGTCATGTCACAGAGTTGCTATGTTGCACAGGCCACCCTTGCTTTTTAGACCATAAGCACAAACATAAAAGCTGGAAGCTAATTAAGAATCTTTAGGTTTCTAGTTTATGTTCTAATTACCACGCCATATTAAGTTAAATTTTTAAGAAACCATTTGGTTAAAAAGAAGCCAAAGAAAAAATACATCTGCTAAATAACACACCTTATTTCAAACTCATAAGGAAGTCCTAGGGATTGGGTCTTTGGGCACATTCTTATTTGAAAAACCAACACATTTCTCTTTAGGGGAATGCAGATCAGAGCTTATACAAAAGACAACTGAACAAGAATCAGGGAGAAACAAGCTTTATGTTATCTGGGAAATGAACATTTTTGCCTTCGCCTTTCCATCTGTGAATCCATTCCCAGAAATGCAGTGAAAAACATCACTTTGTGATCCTCTTTACCTTGCTGGGAAGCTTTGGAGCCGGTTGTAGGCCATGTGAAGGATCTTCAGATGGGGGTGTCCTGTTAACAAGGGCACACACTTGTCTGTGAGGTTGTTGTTTGTCAAATAGAACTCCTGTAAGATGCTGCTCGTCTCTTCAGAAAGTGTGGCTGGAGGAAGGGTTTCCAGTTTGTTTGCAGATGCATTCAGAAATCTCAGGCTACAATGACAAAACGCAACAAAATCCCACTGAGAAGCCCGGGTTCTAGTCCAGAATCCTCAAAATACCCAGTTTTCTAGCATATTAGAAACTGGGTGTAGAAACGGGAATTTAAAGCTAGGACCTGGCTTTAGCAGGCATATGGATACCTGACCCCACTATCTATGATGAACACAATAGCTATCCATGTGTGTTAAATAATGAGAGAAATAAAATTTTATGGAAGCATAAAGGTGAGAGGAAGTGACTAATTCTATAGCTGATGGGGAGTGGAAGAGAGAGTGATGAAGTAAACATTCTGTTTTAAGGATGAGAAAAACAATTGTCTATTTTTTTAAAAAAGAGCTCTTATAGTAAAACTATTACACAGCAAATCATAATACAACTAAATCACAGTGGCTAAGTCCCTTTCAGTACGATGTGAAAACCACATTTTACTGACATAGATTCACAACTGCAGGAGACGATCTGCTCTGATAATGGAATGCTATAAAGCAGGGAAAATGAAGAATGATGACTACGTATCAATAGGGTGAATCTCACAAATGTGATAAGAGTGAAACAAGTCAGACACCGGAGCATACAGTGCATGATTTCATCACTACAAGCTCAGAACCAGGCAAAACTAATCTGTGGTATTAGAACAAGGGAAAGGAAGCAGTGTCAAAGGGAGAGCGCTTCTAGTTTTTCTACAACGATAACGTTCTGGTTCTTGATCTGGGTGCTGGTTCCATGAGTGCACTTACTTTCAGAAAATGCATCATGCACTACACTTAGGATTTGGCTCTGTTTATATTATACTTCAAAAATTTACATTAAAACAAATAAACTATACACACACACACACACACACACACACATATATATATATATCTATATCTATCTATCTATCTATATATATGTATGTACTGGGAGTGCCAAAAAAATGTATACAAGCTGACACTTTGGTCAACGTTGCTCAAGCAGTAGTTTGCCGTAATCAGAAGTGTCTGAATGCTGATGGGAACCATTTTGAGCACCTCTTGTAATTGCAGAAGTCAAACATGACTTGTATTCATCTTTTGTTATCGGTATATATTGAGTATTACAATTTTAATAGTTTTTTTTCCTTGCTTAAAATGTGTATACATTTTTTTGGCACCCTCTGTATATAAGTGCAACTGGTTATCCACCAAATGATAGAGTGAACAAAGACTGTTTTTTCACCTAAGATACTAAAATTGTCAGAAACAGTGTAATCCTTCTACTGGTACTGTGAGAAACAGATACATGGAAACTGCAAAGCTGGAGAGCTGAAGCAGAATCCTTGCTGTGATCAGGCTCCAAAGCATCAGAAGGGAAGGGCAGGACAGAGCAGGCAATGTGTGTGGCTCACAAGCCAGACAAATGGCCCTCCCGCTGCACAGTGGATCTCCACTGTGTGTGCTCCACTGCAAAGCTGCAGCGACTGGAACATTGAGAGTGTTCACCCAAGGGCTCACCTGCTACAGTGGGCAAGGGCAAAGCCGCCTTGCCACCTCACCTAGAACTACCTCCATTCTCTCGTTTTAAAATCACCAGGATTTGAAACTTGCAGCATTCAATTCAGGACTATTCTGCCATACGCTCGGAAAAAAGAAGAAAATCTTCCTTAAAAAGGAAGACTATGGAATACCAGGTACAGTTATTTCTAATCTTGTATAGAAAGAAGGCTTTGTATTCAGGAGTCATCATCAGAACTGTCATTCCGAGTTCTCAATCCACTAATTTAATACTCCCCAATCTTGCAACCCCCACAAGCTTACACACGCAATCACCCAACTCCACTACTTATCTAAGGAAAAGGAACTTCCCCAAAATAGAACATTTTCCATTAAAGAAACACGTATTCCGTTGACATTTAAAAAAAAAAAAAAAGGAAGTTAGAAAAGGGTTGTACAGACCATAAATAGTCATGGGAAATTATAGTCGTGTGTGCTACAGAGAAGAAAATAAAGGTCATTCATGCAGTTTCTGAAATGGTTTTCAAATAGGAAGGAAACCAGTTCCAGCACCTATTTCTTTGAAGTACTCGGTTTCTTTAGGTCTCATTTATAACACCTGACTTAAATACCCTGTTAGGAATTCCTTCAGTGTAGAATCAGAACAAATTAAAATGCATTGTCCTAAAATATCATGGACTGGGTGGGGTTCCTGGGAAACTATCTGACAATCTCATTAAAATACAATTCTCAAGGAAACATGTAGTTATGGACACAGGAAAAGGAGAGAGAGGAATTAATTCATAAATGTTTGCATCCTTTTAGGCCAGAACATTGTTTTGAAAGGAAAAAAAAGATTGACACATGAATGCTCATCTATAAAGCTGCAGAAGGGACTTTAAAAACCTCTCACGACCTCTGGATGAAAGGAAGACAGTGATTTCCAAAAAGACTTGTTCTCCCATCTTGTTAAAATTTGCCTGCACTGAAGGCGCTATACACTCTTTACGGGAAATTAAGGGGGGGGGGGGAATCCCATATCCTTTCCCTCTACGAAATGAAGCTAAGTTGAAGCTACACTGCTGGTTCCAAAGGATTTCATTGGTACTGAATAAAGCCTGAGTCATCTTGTTAGTCAATGGGCAGAGCAAACAATTGGACTAAAAAGATATTTTATTATAATGGTCTCAGGAAAATGAAATTCAATACCCATCCTCTTAAATATAAAACACTTGTCCCACAACCTCACAATGCTTCAGGACACAAATTAAATTGGTTTAATGTAAATTGGTTTAATGTGTTGTACTTCCATGAGAATGAGCAATTACTTTAATTTTGCAGAATTTAATAGTTCTACTCAACAAATAGGGTGTATAACCCCACCCCCTGCTTTCAGCTAAATTTCTAAAGCACTGAGTTTGGTTTCAACTCAATAGGGATGTAATAACCTCATCAAGCTTCTTCCTTATAAATTTTTGTAATAACTGCATAAAATACTGTTTAATGTGCCAAGAGATGTTTCATCCATACAACCCTCATTACTATGCAACCCTCTTCCGCTAATCAGAAAACAAGCAGGAACATATCACTGCTTTCTTTTCATTTGTAAGGTGCTTTGTAGAAACCTTCCTATTTTCTATTTCATCTGATTCTCCCATCAGCCCAGAGATGCCCCCCCAGCCCCCCGCAATATCTCACAGAAGACAGAAACGAAAGCTGAGAAAAGTCAGTGGTTAAATAGCAATTCCTGGCACAGCCAGAAATAAAGCAGATCTCGTCAACCTGAAGAGTCCACTATTTCCTAATGCATCTCTCCAAAATTCAAATGGTAGAAAACCAGAAATAATCAAACATTTTCCTGAGGACATTTTCATAGGCCCTTCTCTCCAAAAACGCTGGGGCTGTTAAGCAGGGCCTCTGCTGGGTAGTGTGGAGACAACCTCTGCACAGCACTTCCAACTCAATTCTTAGGATAACTTCATAAATAGCGTAATACTCAAAAATCTTTCTTTAGCAGAAAGTGCTGGAGTCCTGGAGAAAAGACACTCATATAAATATACGCTCCTCCCCTAAAGCGCCTGGAAAGCAGCCCACAGCAGCAGTGGGTGAATCTGCGGCCCGCTTCTTGAGCAATTGCTTCGTTCTTCCCTGGCACATTCTGTCCATCTCTCTGGCTCACCTAGGTTTTTCTGGTTTTGTTTTGTTTTTATTTGTTTTTAGTAATTTCCAGCACACCCTTAAATTTTATGGCCAAACTCTCCTTGAAACAAAGCACAGGATTTGGTAGCACAACAGATTTACCTCTTTGTAGGAGTACCAGGCATTCTGCATTTAAATATTTTCCCTGGAGATCAGTACCGGGATTTGTAGTCTATTAAAAATGCAAAAGGTTAAAGCTCTAAGCCCAGCAAAACTCTTCCACTAGAGACAACCCTGTGATGTTTTGCCCCCAATGTTTCAGAAGTGTCAAAACATTCAAAATGACTTATCATTTATCTTTAGAACACAGCACTTTTGACAATTTCATCTATCTTCATAAAGCTGATAGCCTTAAAGCATGGGCTTTCAAATTTTATATGATGGTAACCAAGAGTACAAAATACATTTTACATGACCACCCAGTACAGTACAGATAAAAATATACATGTATTACTGAAACAAAAGTTTCATGAAAACTTATTTAACCTCACTCTAGCTCATACTGGTTATTTCCTATCATATGTAATTATTTTTAAGTGCTGGTAGAAACCCACTAAATTAATGTTATACCCCACTAATCAGTTTGAAGAACTACAATTATTAATTGTCTAGCAACCACCAAATAGTGGGGATTCCAAGTGAAGAAAAAGTGCATACAGTACAACAGACATCACACACTATTATTTTGGAAGGTCTGAAAATCTGCATGGCTTGGGCAATAAAGATCACAAGCCTACAGTGTAAAGGAACAAAAGGTATATAGATATGAGAATTGTTGAATAAGAACTTGAAAAGAATTTTTAAAATTAAGTATAACTGATTAAGAAGTAACATTGATGCAATACTATAAATTAATCTTATTCTAATTTCATCAATTATCCCACTGATGTCCTCTATCTGGTCCAGGGTCTAATCCAGGCTCCCATGTTGCATTTCATTATTATGTCCCCTTCATCTCCTCTAATCAGTCTTATTTGTCTCAAATGACCTTGACACTTTTGAAAAGTACTAGACAATATTTTGCAGAATATCTTCCAGTTAGGTTTTATTACACTAGAATAAGGTGATACATTTTTGGCAAAAATATACAGACATGATATTGTGCCCTCCTACCAGAAGGTACACGGTTAACTTCAACCCCCAGACATTCTTATTTAGAAGGTCACAGTAAGGCCTTAAAACCTACAAAATTAAAAATTCTGATGATTGGCCAAGTTGAGTCAGTAGAATCGAGATAAGGGCCACGAATCTGCATGTTTAATAAGTAAACTAGGGGATTCTGAAGACACACTTTAAGAAAAATTGTTTTATTCCACTACAGCTCTCGGAACATTAGAACTTCACAAGATAGCTCTCTTCACTTAAAAAAGAAAAAATGGTGTAGGCAACTCAGCTCTTCAAAATGCCAGAAATATCTGTCTTTGCCAAAAGGCACCAGTTGTCGTGGTCAATCGATTATGCTCTCCCAAATTTCCTGTTCTCTTTCAGGCCCCTTGATATTTACACACATTCTATCTGAGTCACTATAACTTATGGTCTGTAATGTGACTAATACTCTGGGGATATTTAATAATATCACCACTCCCACCCCAGAGAATGTTGTGTACTGTTCCAACCAAGGATAACAACAGACCCTAATGTGCACCCACAATAGGAATCTAACTCTCCTTTAAAAGGTCCGCTGTGGCTTTGTTAATGTGAGTGACCTCCTCAGGAGCAGCTCTGGCCATCAGATGGATGTGCAGATCCGAGATGGACAGGGAGTCAGACTTTGCCCAGATTTCAGGAAGAACAGAAGGACGGCAATACCTCATCCATCCACTCTGGTGACCCATGGGGAATATCTACCCCCACCCTTGCCCATCTGTTGATGAAAACTGATTCAGTATCTGAAACTCTTTTGGAGGTTTCCATTAAAGAAAGCCTCAACTCTTAAGCAAAAAGAGGTAAAATAAAGAGGTTTTAGGCCAGTAAGATCCAGATTCGAATATTTTCCAGTTCACCCCACTGAACCAAATCCTGATCTGATCATTAAGATCAAAACCACAGTCAATTTCTCAGCAACATATGGCTCCTCATGTTTCACATCTACCCAGCTTTTAAGCTGCCAGTGAAAAGCGAGTCAAAAGAAACAAAACTCAAAGATGGCCATGGAGCGTAATCTCATAAGCTCAAATCCCTGATGCAAGTCAGAAGAATTTTAATAAAACTGGCCGAAAGTTTTCAGAGGAAGATAAAGATATTACTAAAAGTCATCTTAAAGTAGATTTCCCTTTCCTATTTGGTTACCAAATACCTTCCTGCTACCAGGTAAAGCACATTAACATACACCATTCTAAAGCTGTAACATTTAACAGACATCATGTAACTAAAACCATGAAATTGGTTTTAGCAGCCAGGATTCAGGGTAAAGAAAAAACTCCCAAGAAGGAGAGTCTTTTGCTCTGTGTCCAATAATGCATGTTTTTCTGACAGTTCTCTTGAAGCTTCCAAGCACAAGTTCTACTTTAGAACGAAACTAAATTATCTATCACTTACACAAAGACTTGTTGTCAGGCCCTTCCCTCAGTTATATAACCAAACACAGAACTGGTACAATAATTAACAATAACTTATTATCATAAAAATATGAAAAAAGGAGCATCTACACCAAATTCTTTTTAAGCTTTGTGTTTGTGTTACGGAGTACAGTGACTGGAAGGAGAGGTGAAGCGAAGTTTTGCGACGGCCTGAAGCTCCTTGTAGACACACAGCTCTGGATTACATAACCAAGTGCTGGTCTTCGTGCCAGGAACTAAATTAAAACCAACTATATCATTCCTTCTCTTTCCCCCTCTCAAATCCACCTTTTATTAGTTTACTGTGTAGTTATTTTAAACACGGCATTAGATTGTAAGCTCCTTGAGGGTAATACCTATGGCTAGTCACTCTCAGCCCCCTGCCACACTCGGCACCGTGACTACAGATGCTGGCCTGAATCATGACGAAAAACCAGTTATAACTGAAACCACCTACAAGGAGCTTGCTACGAAGATGCTTTCCTAAAAAACCACCTTTAGTATTTTAAACTTCATGTTTTCTGGGTTGATCTGCTCCCACAACTGTCAGTACTAGTTTATTCCTTCCCCAAAATTCAAACCAAATACACAATAGCTCTACATTTTCCTGAATATAAATTATGCCTATATATATACCGGAGGTGCCAAAAAATACATATATACATGACTGGTATTCATCTTTTGTTATTGGTATATATTGGGTATTATTATAATTTTAATACAGTTTTTTCCTTTCTTAAAATGTGTATACATTTTTTGCACCATATATATATAAAATAAATGTATATATTTTATATATAAATATATATACATATTTTAATTTAGGTAGATGAAACCTCAATTATTCAGGTTTTGAAAAGGGGATAAGTAGAATAAGTATAACCCTTTAAGAAGCAGTAAACAGTGTGGTGAGAATCACAAAATGTTTTTGTCTTCCAACAAGTGAAATAACGCCAAGAATGTTTTCCAAAAAAGTACTAATTTACTTTACCTCACCCCCTTGGTAACTCTATCTGCCTGAGAGAACCAAACGTTTTAACTATTCTTTCTGACTCTGAGTCATGGGTAAAAGCTCGGTTGCTACGCTGTGCTGGGGATGTGGCTATTATATTGGTTGGAAAACAAAGGCCCCAGGATACGCCGGCTTGAAAAAGTTCTCTATTTCAGCCTCGTTGGGTGACTTGCTCTTCTCTCATAAAATAAAAGCAGGACAATGTTTGCTCTTTCTAACACACGCAACCCCTGACTCCAGGATTTTCCTGTGCCAGATATGAAACTTAGCCTGCCCTCCTCCCAAGGTCTACAGCGGCTGGCTAATTCCCCCCACAACGAAATGAAGTTGGCCCTGGGTAGGCCTGACCATTTTGACTATGGGCGCTCCCACCTAAACCCCTTCAGCTCACACTGTGGCTCAGCTGTTCTGCCCCCATGACAGCATCTGTCCTCTTTTAGTGCCTCAGTTCAGGTCCTGAATTTCCCATGTTGCATAGATTCCAGTTCACGCAATTCTCCCTTTTCGAACTTACAAATTCCATTTGGGAACGGTATAAAATAGGCACACCATGGGAAAACCGAGGCTCAGAGTGACCTGCACAGGGTCACAAGGTCAGTTCATGAAGTGGTTCTTGACCTTGAGGGTCAGCAGAATCACCTGTGGGACAATCTAAATTACAGTTGCCCCACTCAACTCCTTGTCTAAACACATCTAAACATGAAAACAGTCTCTGGGGCTACACTCTGAGCGCCCTCAAAGACATGTTTTCAGATCTGCCCTGGCAACAAGGAGACTCAATGACTGCTTACTGACTGTCTCCAGAGAATAAAATGCATAGAATTGTCCCTTTAAAATCAAATCCTCAGAAATGCATAAAGAATGATTATTATCTATTGAAGAGCTCCACCGCTATCTGCCTACTCTATTAGCCATGAACGTATCAGACTTGGCCAGATTCAGAAATGGTTTTATCTCAAAGACTCCTAAAACCTGAATCCATCTACCTATTGATTTCTCTAGATTCAGTGTAGACCCCCCAGGAGAAAAAGTGGATTTTCATTATGAAGCTACATTCAAATTTTGCCTAGTTAGCCTTACCAAAGAAAATACAAAAATATAAGGTTACACCATAACTCAGAATTCTCCACAGGGGAAGAAAAAAAATCCTACAGCATTCATACAAGGCTGCACAGTGTATGAGCTACATATATGCCGCACACTGTACTTTGATATGAAAGCAAAAGCAAAAACAGTTCTTTACATAATCTTGAAACATTGCTCTTTTTGTCTGGGGAAGAATATAGCACCAGTTAATTACAATATAAAAAAATCCCATTTTCTCACAATTCCATATTTCTCTGTAATTATTCCAGTAGGAATTCATTGTAATTTACATTAAGTACACAGAATAAATGTTTTTAAAAATAAGGAAATCAGAATTAAAGGAAAAGGAATGCTATGTTCTCTCTCCTGATCTGGGTGATGGTTACAGGGGCACATACATATGTATAGATTCACTGAGCAGTTTGCTTAAGAGCTGTACACTTTTTTTTTTTCACCTTAAGTTATATCTTACATAACCTAATTACCTTTATAAAGGTAAAGGAGAGGAAGAAAAAATACAAATCCAAGACTGACAGTAGCATTTCAAATTCCTTAAACTTTCTACTGTTCATTAAACAAATATTAGTTGAGCATCTAGGTGTTTATCTAGACACGGTTCAAGGCGCTGAGGAGATAACTATAAGACACAGTCATTGGACTTATAGAGTTTAAAATCTGAGAGCAGCGACAGACAAGTAGGTAAGAAATCCGCGTACAGGGTGTGAGGAGTATCATTACGGTAGTAAGCACAGGGGCCGAGGGACATATGGTCGGGCATCTAATTCAGGCTAGGAGAGCCCGAGGTGTCAGACTGCTATTTTACCCACAATCACTGCTCTCACCTGAATTACACACGCTGAAATTTACCTACGATTTCCTTTTTTAGGCAAAAAGATCCATCATTATTTCTTTCTCTTAGAGAAGCACAGAGTTAAACTTAACTTTTCTCTTTATCACGAGGAACACTAAAAGTTAGATCTCTCACATTGTCTCTAAAGCGATGGTCACTCACTAAAAATAAACATTAGCAGAGACCAAAATGATTCAGGCCACCAGGCTAGGAAGCATTTTAGTTTAATGCACAAGGGCTCTGAAGCAAATGACAAATTCCAAAGTTAACACTCAGTTACTTAAAGCTTTCCTTAAAGAAATGTCTGCATGTGGCACCTCTTCACAGAAATAGATTTCACTTAATATTTAAATTAACCCCCCTTCAAATCAAAACAATTTCTTTAAATACTTAGTGAAACTACTTATTTAGAAAAGTTCTGTTCACAGGAAAGTAAATGTAAATGCAAGGGAAAAAACTATGGTAAAGAGAAGAACAACTGGTTAAAAGAAAAAAAACAAGAAACAAGAGAACTAAGCAAACTGTAGGAAAATCAGTCTCTGTCACCCGAAGTCACAAATATGTGAAAGCAGGACCAGAGGCTCATACGATAACTCATCCTGCACGAGTTGGTAGCAAAGGTCTCATCCTGGCACAGCTTAACCCACTTCTCTCCAGAAAGCAGCGAGATAGATGAATGAAGACTCTACAGTATATCCCTGTCTCCGTCCTCTACGAAGTGGTCAGAGAGGTGGCTGGCAAACCAGTTTCTTCACCAGTTTCAGACAGACAGGTAATTGGAAAGTCCACAGAATGGTCTCAGATTGAGTGAGACAAGAAGGCTACCGAGGGGGCATTTTGCAGCGCGGATGAACAAGCAGAACACACACGCCCTTTACCTGTCCGCCTTCATCAGGAGGGTCGGGGGCAGCTCCAGGAGCTGGTTGTGCTGCACATCCAAGACCTCCACGGAGGTTCTTTCCAGCCTCTCAGGTAGCCTGGTCAACTGGTTGTGTCCCGCCAGCAGCTTCCGGAGGCTACTGTTACAAAACAAGCTGTGCAGAGAGGGACAACGTCAGAAGGAAACTTACTTAGAGCTAATTTTGAATAAAGACTACAAAATGAATAGGAGTAGGAGAACACTTAAAATTTTTCTCTCCAAAAAACATCAACTCACTCAGAGCAACTGCAAATTCATTTTAACATAAGCTCAAACTTGGAGCTGTTCATATTTCAATATTTTCCATACTTTCAAAGCATAGGGTGGGAAAAACTATGAAAAGGAACATTTAATGAAGAAGCTCTACTTAACGAAAGAGAAACAAGTTTCACAGAAGATACTGAAGAGAGCAGTCTACTCTTGTTAGGGTCACAGGGTAAGCTTCAAATGGTGGTAGGCTTCTCAAGGTAGGGCTTGTATCTTGTATCGCCCACGAACGAACATGGGGTGTTTTACCCACAACAGATTCTGAATAAATACAGTCAAGCAAAGTTTTATCTACAGGATCAACATTAAACAAAGGATTCTTTTATCCAACTAGTCTTTTACAAATGCCAACTGAGCAAATGTTCAACTTTTCCTCAGTTGCACTGCACAATCATAATGATTCCTCCCTTTTCTCACTTCCCTAAGTCTGTATACTTTTGTTTTCTCTTTGGTTTAATCCTAGATCAAAGTAGAGACTCCCTCCTAAAGAGACTAGAATGCACTTAATCCACTATTTTCTTCTGAGCCTTAAAGAGCCCTTTGGAAGCGTGGCTGTGTTTCTTCTCTGGGTTATCAGAACGGCAACCAATGATGCATACTCGCACTTGTGAATCTAATGTAAATCTGCTTTATGACCACTTAGGACTTCAACAGTTACAGAGAATAAAACAGACCCTGGGTTTAAATATAGAAATCTGGGGATTATGGGAAAATGAGGTTATAACTTGGAATGAGAATTCATGTATGCCACTGTCCCAGAATGAGGCTCCTCACGCACCTCCTGCTTCTCACCATTCTGACTTCACTCACTGACCTCCAAAGTTGTTATAATCACTCTACATTCCAGCCGTACCTTTAATTCCCTTTAAATACCAAAACTAGTTTCTTTGCTTATGAAGATGCTAGAACCTACTTCTGTGCTGCGACACCACAGGCCATCATTAATGACATCTAACATGTCTGACTTGGCAGGGTTAGATAGCACCGTGATAAGACAGACTGTCCAGGACTATCATTCAGTCACAGTTAACACAGGGGCAGTTTCTGTAATGGTCGCTTCAACCCAATAATTTAGGATTTGTTTCACCAATTTTACTGCCTTGCTGGGTGTGGAGTACAATTTAGGATGGGGTTATTTATTATTCACACACACACACACACACACACACACACACACACACACACACACACTTTAGCCTTAAACAGATGGATAATTGAAAGACAGGTGACAAAATCTTTATCTTGATTTTTCCAAATAAAAAAGTAGATATGATAACTATAGGATGAGTATTAATTGCCAATTACTGGATTTAGTGCAATTCTTTTGGATACAAAGCACCAAAATGCAGTCTTCTCTTTTGAATACATTTCCACTTCTAAATATTAATTTCTATTTTGTCAAACCCTTTACACACATCGCTTAGATAAACAAACCTTGAATAGTAAATCAACTTCTAATGAATCACCGTCTTGTCTGAAATATTAGATCAATGACAGGGCTGATACAAAGTTTGCAACTAAATGCCACAATTAATGAGAAAACAATACATATTGTTTTTGTCCCACGGGTTTAAAACACAAACACACAAAAACAAACACTGTTTAAATTCCTTGACAATAGAGCATTTGGGATTTGTTTTGAATAAGCATTTGTTTAGGTCCCCCAAAAAGCCTGTACTAACACAGAGCAAATCAAAGATTAATTCTGGGGGAAAATTAGATAAAATATCAGTTATCTTGTATTTATTTAATTGTTGGTTTATGTATATAGTATCTTTGTTACAGCTTACAGTGAAACAGAGGCCTTAGATTCCTTTGTGCTGTGTCTGTTGGACTGAGGAGGTTGGAGTGGGAACAAAAACAGAGAAAATAGAAAAGAAGATAATAAAAGATTTTTTCAACAAATTATTTTTTTTCTCTATTAGTAGTAGCCTGCTTTCATTTTTGCTGTTTGTCTTCTAAAACAGCCCCTCTACCACCACCACCACCCCCGCCCCTAACACACACCCCATGGTGTCTACAGGGCACATCACCAAACATTCTCTTAGTGATGGTGATGGGCTGCACTGGGTAACCTAAATGCTCAGTCAACAAGAAAATTCTAAGGCAGAAAGCATTTTCAAAGGGACTGAATTTATGGGTATGACGTATGGCTAAGAAAGTAAAATTAACAGCTTTCCAGGGGTTGAAAGTGTAACTCAGATTTCCTTTATGAGAGTTATATTTTAACAGTGTTATGCAACAGAAATATAAGTCATATAATGTAATTTAAAAGTAAAGAGAAATGGGTAAATAAATTCTTGTAGTACTTTTTATTTGACCCAATATATCCAAAATATTATTTTAACATAATTAATATACAATATTATTGAGATATTTTGCATCCAGTGTATTTTATACTTCAGCACTTCTCAGGACTAGTCACATTTCAAGTGCTCAACAGACCCTTGGCTAATGACTAGTGGCTACCATATTGAACAGCTCAACTCAACCACATTTTACTAGGCTTACCAAGCACGTATATTTCATGATTCTTGTTCTTTACAAGAAACTAGAGGAATATCGATCATGTACCTTTGAAGATCACCTAAAGTAAAACTTTACTCCAAAATATTGACATGCTTCTATAATATTTTCATTGATATTTTCAACTATACATAGCTAGAAACAACTGACTTCCTTTGTTGAGAGACTGGCCAAGAATGGGGCAAATACCTAGACCTGAACTGTGGCAGCCACTAGCCACAAATGGCTATTTAAATTAAAATTTTAAAAAATTTAAAATTCAGTTCCTCACTCACATTAGTCCCATTTCAAGTGCTCAGTAGTCACATGTGGCTAGTGGATACCATGCTGGACAGCACAGGCACAGAACATTTCAATCATCACAGAAAGTTTGCCAGGACAGCAGGAGGGCAGACTGATTACTACTCTTCTGGTTATTAACTGTATGGCTGGTCACTAACAGTCCAATAATACTTTGTGACACAATTAGTTAACACGAAGATGTCCATATCTATGGATATGAGATATCTTCACATGGCTGTTTTAGAAATCTTGCCATTAAAGAGAAAAATACAAAATAAAAATAGTTAACACATGTTAAGAGAGAAGAGGAGAAAAGAAAATTTCTTGGACCTTCTACTTCAAATTTCATATCAAGAAAAAAAGAATCTAGTTTGTTCTAGGTTGAATGATCTAATAATCTTTTTTTCCCAAAAAAAATTATGTTCAAGGAAAATCAAAAATTATTTGTGGGTAAGGTAGACATGTCACGTCAATGGACAGAAGGGGGAGATTCTAAAAGAATTAAGATTACAGAGGTGAACCAATCATACTGTTTGCTGAGTCTCTGAACATTTCTTTTGGTTTATTTAAAAATTTCCACTAAGCACCACCCCACTGCATGACTTTGAAAAGTCAGGCTGAGGAGTCAAAGCCTCACTCCAGTCTTCACGGCATGAAGGAAGTTTGTACCTTGAAAACACCACATGAGGTATAAGATACTAAATATATTTTTTAATCTTTTTTAGGGATTCATAATAACAACTGGAACACAGAATCAGCAATTTTTAAAATTGCTTATTGAATTTGAGATTCTCTAACTTGATTTCTAATACTTACCGTGCAGGAAGTTCACATATTTGATTATGGCCAATATCCAAAACTTCTAGCTTTCGGCTTTCACATACCCACTCAGGCACATTTTCTAAGCGGTTCCTAAATATAAGAATATACATTTTTTCTTTGATTGGAATTTGGCCTAAAATATAGTTTGAAACTCAAAATAATTACATTTAATGAATAAAACTTCAAATGAAATACCAAAGTACAGTGAGTATAAATCAAAAGGATATTTTGTTCACTTTAATCTAGAAGCAAGATGAACTGCGATAAGGAATAAGAAATAAAGAAAAAGTAGGTGTGGTTCCCAGAATTGTTATCCTAAAAAGTCTATAAAACCATGCAAGTTTAGGGAGAGGAGGTCTTATATTGGAAGCAAACAAATAAACACACACTTTCAGTTAATTCAAATAGTCAAATGGCATAAAATAGTTTTGTTTTCCAATTTACATTTTTACCTTTAACATTAAAATATTTCTCAACTCCAGTGGATATCATAAAAGCACAGCCATAGATATAGAGAAAGAAATGGCAGCAATGAAAAGGTACACTGACCCTTAAGACTCAAGAGTTAATTATTTGAAAACATTTACTTAGACATTAGATAGTTATTATAATTACCATAAAAAAGTGAGCTAAACTAATCGTGACTTCAATTATTAAAGGAATTGACCACTTCTTAGACAAACCTACTATATTTGAACGTCTCTTTAATCACATAGGTGGTTACCCTTTTTAAATATGTGAAATGACCAGGCACAAAGAATCTAAAATGGTATGTATATTATGACTATAATTCTTTAAAACAGATGAACAGTTCTGTAAAAATATAATGTTTGGGATAAGGACTATATCAGAGCAAAAGTGAAAACAGTTGTGATATTAGGGCAGTGGCATTATGTGTAATTTAAAAATCATGTTCTTTAATTTTGCTATTATGTCATCTTTTCAATTAGAATACAAAAATGATGGCACTATTCTCTGCTTAGTGTCTATATAGGCACATACGGTCTTGGCTTTGAAGCCCTAAAGACTGATATGCTTAATGATTTTATTTGATAGTAATTAAGCCCTAACACATCTTAATAAGATAGGAGAGCAAAAGCAACCTCAATACAGCAATAAAACTCTTATGAATGTAGAGCTTCGAACTTGAGCAATTCTAGGGACCTAGGAAACGCTGCGATGGATGATGGCTCGGTTCCTTCAGATAACATAAACATTCACATACAAGGAGGAGGGCGAAATACTCAGAGCTATGTGAGGGGAAGCAGAGGTTTTCTAAGACCAAGTCCTACAGCCTGGGAGGTGAATGAGGCGGAGCATGTTACAGTGAAGATTCTGGGCACGAGTTACACCAGAAAGGTGACTAGCATGTAAGTGGCAGAATTCAGGAACAAGCAAAAGTTTCCAATTCAGCTTCACTTAGGGGTTTCAAAGGCAACCATTTGTCCATGACATCCTACAAGTTCAAGGGAAAGTAGATTCACTCTATGGCCAACTCTCTAAAATAAATCTTTATCTTTTCAAGATATTTATATAAACCCATGTATGCAAACCCCTCTCCAGTACTGTTCTTATTAAAAGGGGGAAGACAGCATTCAAGGCTGATAGGGGAAAAAAATGATGAACTCAATCAGGTAATATCTGACTTTGGGTACATGAAACAAAACTGTGTGACATGCACTTAGTAGGAAATGCATGAAGCACTACTCATAAAGGATTTTATAATTACAAATTTCTAATAAAACTGCAATTTAATAATTTTCACAATAGCTAAATTCTGACACATTGTTATATAATTATGATGGAGATTATTAACACATCTGATTTCACACAATGAAATGAGCTAACGGTGTCATTTAGAAGGCCACCCCCTCCCCCCCCCAAGTACTGTGGCTGTTCAGAAGATTTGGGGTATTTCATTTGGAATTATGTTAAAGGGGGTTTTCAATTTTAGTGTGTTAAGATTATTCAAGTTTAACTTGTGTAAATACACACTTTATGTCTTCAGGAAAAAGTCTACTATAATGTCCTTGGGAACTAGAGTAGATATGACACACTACAGTAGTGAATTTGTATAAAAGGCGAGCTGGTCAGCCTATTCGCAAATGAGCTGAGAAAACTGAGCAGGCTGTGTGGAAAATCTACATTGGGAGGCTTACTGGCTATTTCCTAGAGGTTTTCAGCAAGGGGGTGTATGTACAAAATAACAGGGAGGAAAGAAAGAAATCCAAGAAATACAGCACAATACTTTAATGAAATCAACATAATTTCAGGTAAAGACATGAAGATATGGTTAATATAATTAAAGAATTACTGGAACTTCCAGCCATATGACCCTCAATTCACTAATCTTTCAAGCATAAGACTGGTGTTCAAATTGGTGATCACATGAACACACCCTGATTCTTCTGGTTTCAACTACAGTATACAAATGTAGTATTTTAACTGACAGACATCTAGGTACATTTTCAGAGGCTAAGTTAAAACTTGAATTTAGTTTGCATTTACTTTCAAAATATATAGAAAGTTCTCGTGCATATGCTCAGACAGAATTACCGAAGTAATCTGCAAGCAGATTTTAGAATACCTTAGGACAGGGTTCTCAACCTGTGGGTCGCGACCCCTCTGGGGGTCGAACGACCCTTTCACAGGGGTCGCCTAAGATCATCGGAAAACAAAAAGATATTTACATTACGATTCATAACAGTAGCAAAATTACAGTTATAGAGTAGCAATGAAAATCATTTTATGGTCGGGGGTCACCACAACATGAGGATCTGTATTAAAGGGTCGCGGCATTAGGAAGGTGGAGAACCGCTGCCACAGGACTTGGCTTCTTACCTTGAAACGTCCATGTAGGACAGATAATTCGGAACTGGGTAAACATCAAGTTGAACAAGTTCTAGGAGGCAGAAAAAACACACAAAAGTGTTACCATTCAAGTGATACAGAGGCTCTTTAGAATATCATTACTGTGCTTTATTCTCCATTGTTTGTTTAGGTTAGGAAGTACAATACATCCATTTGTTCTACTTTGAAACTACAGGAAAGGTCAGAGAACTTTTAATTTAATCACAAGATCTTATTCCGATATTGAAATAAATCACTCATTCTCCTTCCCAACCTCTTACCCATCCACTCACTGTGGCTCTTCTCTTGTTTGGCATGCTAAGTTTTAGCGGGAAGATTAACTATGAATACTGTTTTTTAACATTCACTGTTCCTTCCACAAAACCAAATGCGACCCCGCTGCTGCCTTTTTCACTCCATGGAAACAGCACTCCTGGGGGGTCATGAACAACTTCCTCTATTCAAATCTGAGAACTTCCTCAAAACTGTATGAAATGTGACATCACTGTCCACACCTCGGGATTTGTTTCTGGGGCAGTAGTTTCTAAACGTCCTTCTGCTTCTCTAAACACTTACCAGGAAATCACAGGGTCAGCTCGTATCTGGGTGCCCACTAGGCACCAGCTTCCTGTGAGGGTTTTATAAGTCTACTTTTGGAACCAGCTCTCTTCTCAGTTACCGTCCCTGGTTTCAGGTACCAGCTCTGAGTCTTGAATGAACATCTAAAATCCTGACTGCAAATTCCTATCAGCTCACATGAAGACCATGACAATAGCTTAAATTAGCAGAGCAGGGGATTGTTCCACTTTTCACCTATAAATGCACTCTGCACACCACTTTCAAATTAACAGTCTTATGACATCACTTCCTCCTCCGCTTAAGAGTTTCCACTGGATCTTGATAGCTCTCTGTACTAGCTTCAAAGCTTCACCGTGACTCCAAGCCATGCATTCCCCTGTTTACCTCTTACCACTCTCCAGGAGACACCTAGGAGTTCAGCATCTCCTGTCTTCTCCCATCTGCCAAGCAAACAACATCCGATTCTTTCCTCTTCAACACTGACTTTGAGTCTCCTGCCTAACCAAACCCTAATAACCCTTCAGTGACCTGTAGCTGTTTGAGGGCGTGGCTTGTTTCTCCAGTCAGATGAGAGTCAACTCATTTTTAAAAATCCCTTACAACTCATACACCACACTACGCATAAAACAAGTGCTTGATAAACATTTGTTCAAAACTAGTAGTAAACACTTGTTTTTATTCATGATGTAAGAACTGAAATCTGCATGTTAGCAAACATATGCCCATATGACCTTTTCTTTATCAGAACTGCCATGATTTCCAAATTATAAGGAAGAAATTTTATTAAATGAGTAAGACACTTGCTTTGTGGTGCTCCTGTGGACATAAAATTTAGGTTTCTCTTAAGGTGAGTTCCTCGGTTAGTGGAGCATGAAATCTGAGACCCTGAATGGAATCCAAAATGGACCTTCCTTTCGCTTTTACTCTCCAGTATTAAATCAAGGTTCCAGGTTTTCTATGCTATCAACAAGGCAGCCCAAGCAGTTCATCCTCATCCCCGCTACCTTTCAAGCAGAGGAGCCAAATCCAAGGTGGGACTAAGGTATCTAAATATCACAATACGACACTAACAAGTTGGGAACTATACACTCTTCCTTTTTGACTCCTGTTAAGTATCAAACCAGCATTCTTCTTTCATGATTTTTATCTTATTTTACTAAACAAGGACAGAAAAATCAAAGCAAGGCCGAGATGGTGGCACTGAGTGAAGTACTGGAACCCACCGAGAAACTCTGATGTGGTCTGTTACGTACCATTAGAAGAGGCATAGAGTGCTTTTAGGAAATAGCCACAGATGTTTAGTGTCGCCAGTTGATTCCTTTCACAGTGCAGAACTTCGATGTTGTTGAAAACCAGAGCATCTAGATCGCCAAGCTTATTGTCACGCAGATCCACCTGAGTGACGTGCTGGAGAAAGTCCACTTCATCTGCTATTAGCCTCCTAATTATGTTCAGTCTTGCAAAGAAAAAGACACACATAGAGACTATAATTAACTGCAACGCTATAAATAAAGGGCCACACCCTAATATGATGAGGGAAGGAGAAGCAACTCAAGTATCACTATATTATAACCCTTCATGATTTCTTTAATCTCAGCGTCTGGCCCTTCCTTAACTGGCCAGATTCTCTGGCTACCTTCAGCTACAACGGCATGAGGTCTTAACCTTGTCAATATATTCTGAAACACAATTTAGGTCCCTAAGGCTGGATGAGAAGCATGCATGTTGATTTTACCTTAATTCATTTCAAGAGGGGGAAAAAAAATCCATACTTATTTCCAAAGAATTTGAAAGAACACAAGAAACAAAACCCAGAACAGCCCATCAAGCACATTACGGCCGCACTGAATATCTAAGGAAGGAGTGAGGCTAAGTGAGCAGGTAGATGAGCAGCCATATGATACATGTAGAATTAAAGGGTGAACTTGGGGTGGGGGTGGGGAATGAATAGGAGCCACACAGGCACCAGAGATAGGAATGTAAGCATCTGGGTTTTCACCTGGCTCAGGACCAAAGACTTATTACCAAAACTAACTCCATCTTTAAAATACTGTTTGAAGGGAGCAGAGTGCAGAAAATACTGGAATTTGGCATCTAGAATTCACTGGGAAATTATAAAATGAAGGAAAAATATGGGGAGTAACAAGTCTAGTATAGAGGAGGGCACAGGGGAAAACTGGCAGAACCACAGCCATGAGAATTAGTCAGCTAAGGGACTGAAGTTGCTGTGGATGAGCTGCCAGGAAGACAGGCAAGTAGCAAGGGTACTAGAAACCAATGTAACAAAGACACATTTAGCTTCAAAGGGGGAGAAAAATAGATGAAAATCCCATTTTATTGTTTGCTAGGCTACGTCCAACTTCTTTACAAACAACAAGAACCCTCTACTTCTCATTACAAAGTCAACAAAATGCTAAGATCATGCAATTGGTTAAAAGGAAATTAATACAAAGGCTGGAGCTTAGAAAAAAGCCAAAGTCTCTCTGTAGTGAATTTCTGCAATTGAAAACTAAAACAGAAAAAAGAAAAAAGAAAAGTGATGATAACTGAATTAACAGCAATATCATACAGTCTTTGAAACACAAGGATGAGTGACAGTAAAGAGCAAGGATCCGTCAACCTGCAAGCACAGCATATGGCCTCTTCAAATGTCCCCAAGAGGATTTTTTTTGGCTCCTTCTCTTTCTCATTCCAGGTTCTAAGATTTTACAAAAACTGGCCTCAACCTGGCAATTTGCCTATTTCCAAATGCCCACTAGATTCTAGAATATGTACACAGAATAAAAAGAAAAAACAAATCTCATTTTGAATATAACAGACTGCAGGAATTTAAAAAATGTCCCATGTTCTCCCTAATCTACATTTTATATTGTCTTCAAAATACGGCATTATTATCTTCATTTGAAATAGTTCCCCCCCACCCACACACAATTTCATTATATCAATACTTAAATAATTAAAGGGTTAGTAGTTTATTGAGGAGACAGAAGAAAAACTATAACGAAAAGGAAGTTAACCTTCCCACTGTTCAGTTTAAGTTGCCAAGTTTTATCAGGGTTCAAGTATCAAAAGTTTTTGATACGCAATAATACAACTATTTCGGATGAACTTTTAAAGAGGCAAAACATGGTTAAAATTTCCTCCCAATAATCCCTTCAGTTAATACAGCCCTTTTATCTATTTCATAAACATTTCTTGAGCAATACTTTGCACACAGTGAAAGGCTATGGGTCATGGTGATGATGATGACCTGTGGCTTTGTGTAGATAAGACATGAATAAAACAAGGAATTTGCAATAGATCTTGTAATTTGGTGAGGAAATCACATATGCTTTAATATATAAAGTAGAAGGACTACAAGTATGTGATAAGTGCCATAAATGATGTATAAAATAAAGAAATTGGTCAAAATGGATGTGAAGGAAGAGGAAACATCTCACTGGAACCCCAAGGGTAGGCAGAACGGAACAGATGTAAGTGGGGAAAGAAAGCCATCCGAGAGGAAGCGGCAGGATGGCCTTTGGCAAGAGCACAGGGTGAGCTTCATGCTGACAGCAGGAGTCCCTCACAGGGCAGGGTACAGGAGAGGGGCTATGGCTACAACATCTATCAAGAACTGTACCTACTAAGAGCTAACACCGGGGGCTCAAGGATCAATAAGAACAGTGCTTCCCAAGTTACCTATGGTGTAGGACCTACTCTCTAAACTTCTAATCCATCACAGACTGATGGGTAGTCACAGTGCACACGACCAGCACACAACTCACACCACAAGTGGTGGCTCACCATGTGAGTTCACCAACACTGAAACAAGTCTACTCCCTGTACAGTGAAATGAGTCTACTTCTATGAGCCTACTTGGATATTGTGGCAATGTCGAATCACTGTATGTTTCCAAAATGTTAAGCCTTAATTTCTATACATATCTCATTGTGGAAAAGTAAGAAATAGTTGGCTTGCCAGCACAGGTCAGGGGACCACACTTGGAGCAGCTCTGAGCTACAGCCTCATCCTCAAGGGGCTCAGAGGCTAGTGGAAACCAGATATGAGTGCTTAAATACGTTGAACTAGAGAACCGAAGGCTTTGAGCAAGACGGTGCTTGCTTGAGAGGCTACACAATGGTAGCAGGTGGCTCAGACAGTAGACAACAGTAGTGAGAAGGAAAGGAAGGAACAAAGAGAGAAACTAGAGTGAAAGAAGAACTGATAGAATCTTGTGGTAAACTAGAAATAGAGTCAAAGTTTTGTGTCTGGATAACCAATGAAGTGGTGTTGCTATCAGCAAAAACAGGAATCCAGGGGGAAGACCTGGTTGAATAAAGAAAATAAATTGAACCCTATTTCACATGTATTTAGTTAAATGTACCAATAGGGGAAAGCAAAGTGAAATTATCCAGCTGGCAGCTAAAGTGGAATTGCTTCCAAGAACAGAAAGAAGGGTTAGAGAAAGACTGGGGAATAATTAACATGGAGATGAAGGTGAATGATGAAGCCCTGAGAGTACAGGCAACCACCAAGGCAGAAACAGAAAGAGACGCGAGTAAGGAGAGAGACGTGGATGACAGCCACATTTTGGACAGACAAAAGGAGAAGGAGGAGGAGTTATTAATGATGCCATAGGAGAAATAAAATCGGACTCAAAGAACGCCAATATAAGAAAAAGAATAAGATTCAAACAAAAGTGACCACTTTTAATCGGATGCAACATTTCCATCTGAAGGAATACAAAACTGAGTTAATAAAATTAGCCCTTTGCTTACAGAAACTAAGTGAAACTCCTCTTAAATCATTCCTCTAGCTTCAATTTAAAGTATTAAAGCAGAATTATAAATGAATCTGCCCAGATTTTCCCTCCTCAGCTCAGTGGCCTAGAGGGAAGCAGTTATCAATTCATGATCATTCAACATTTACAGAGTGTTCAAAGTCTATTTTGGTATTTAAATATCCTGTAACTGATCTCCTCTAAAAAAACCCAATTAGACCTAGAAATCTGAAGAATTTATAAGGCTTTTAATAAGAACAGTTACTTTTAGACATATTAGATTGATCTTATTTCTAAGTTAATTCAGATCTAGAAAAATGATATTTTCTTATATGTACCAGATAACTCAGAAATCCTCTCATGCTTGTTATCTGAGGTCAATAGATGAATAAAAAAGGGCTTAAATTCTCAAAAATTTAGGTTTTCTAAATCAAAGTGACTCAGAGGCAAGTAATGTTAACAATTTAGAAAGAAAGTTAACAATGCAAAATGTTCAGTTCCCTCACCTGTCACATTCCAGAAAATTCTCAAAATCAGATAAATTATAACCATTTTATACTTCCTGAATTAAGAATTCTAGGTCTGAAAAATTGCTATCACTTTCCCAAGTGTGACAGGATTGATTCCTCTAGTCTGAGGAAAGGTTAAGCCATGCAACTCTTTGTGGGACAGGAATGAATGGGTTTCCAAGGCCAGACCCCATGAATAGAAAAGATAGCAAAAGATGATGTTACTTTATACTGACAAAACTTGGCAGGTCTGAGTGAGGGTCTGGGTTATCATCAGAGAGAAAAATGGGTAGGAAAGCAAGGAAAAGAACCACCTTTGACAAACAGAAAGGTGTAAAGATGCCAAGAATGAGAGCTGAGCAGGTTCCATGGGTAGAAAAGCACCTCAATCAGGTAATAGTAACAATACAAAACTCACTTGCAGGGAGTGTGAGGTTGATAATTCAATTCCTTCTAAAACTCAACGAATTAGGTTCTGTTATTAACTATAATTTATAGATGAGAACATCATTTGCACCGAGACATTAACTATCTCACCTAAGATTTTTTAACATGGCTAGTATGTGGTCGTCAACCACTGACTAATGGGGGAGTTAGTTTGGTTGAAAAAGTATCAAATTGGGCAAATTAGTATTAAGGCCTAAGTCCAATATGTTGCTTTGCAGGAATGCAAGCCCATGACAGGCTCTTGCATTTCCCTAAAAAAAAAAAAAAAAAAAAAAATTTTAAATAGCTTCCTCCTTGTGTACTGGTTCATTCTGCATTAGAAATGAAAACTGAACCTGACTTACTAAGGATGATTACTGAGCATCTTTGATGTAGCAAGGATTGTGCTAGTGGTTTCCAGCTGGAGTTTAGTGTGATCGGGATTCAAACTGCAGGTCCCCTGCTCTTACAAGGGGTGAGAGTGGAGGTTCTCGCCAAACTTGGGCCTAACAAGAGATTACGAGTTTTATAATTTTGTGAAGAACAGTAAACTAAGGGCAGAACCAACTGGATGGAGAGATAGGAAATTAAAATAAACAAGTTACAGAAATAAATTTAATTAAATGAATACATTAAGTTTGGGAAGCCAAGGAAATTAAAAAAAAAATTAATAAAGGAGAGATGTTTAATGATGTCAAATGCCTCAAGCCACAGAAAAAAAAGACTAAGAGAGAAAAATGCATACTTTACTCTCAATGATAGAGTTTTCATTCACCATAAATAGTTCTCTCTGACCCCCATGGCCCCTATCTATTCATGCAAATTAAAACTGGGTTCGAACTTACAAAGCCAAGTAAGACCTTCAAGACGTGGTCCTTCATCAATGAGAAAAAATCTAAAGCAAGTATCAGGTATGAGGCAAACCCTACTATTAGTCATTATTCTTCCCTCTGGGCAAAAATATAAAAATGGGCCTGAGTTCAACTACCCAGCCTGCTTGCCCTGGCAGGAGAATGTCACCAAAAGGGCTACAAACTATCCCAAATATAAGCCAATCACTCAAATGGATGTATTTCTTAAAAATGGTTACCTTAGATCCACGTGTCTAATGTGAGGCATTTTTCGTAAAGCCTGTAGCCTAAGGGTCTCCATACAGTTTCCAGACATACAAAGTTTATCCACAGCTGTCAGTTTCTCCAATACCTCTGGAATGTCAGTGAATTCATTGAAAGAAAGACCAAGATAGCTAAGCTGATGCATGTTCTCCAGCTCAGCAGGAAGGGTCTGGAGAAAGTTTCCGTCCAACAAAAATGTCTGTAAGCTATTAAGGAAAACATAAGAATTATAAAGAGGGTGTGTTAAGTTTACATCTTTATTATCAACACACAAGTTCCATAAGTATAAATCATATTACCAGAAAAAGGAAATGTACTATCTTTTACAAAATGCATGAAGGACAGGCAGGGCTTGAGGCAATAATACATCAGAGAGAAAAGATCAGCGATAAACACCTTTTATCGCTGTCTTTTATTGAAAACGAAAGTTATGACCAATTTTCCCAACTTGGATCGGCATAAATGGGAACGACAGGAGCTAACTGCAGTGCGAATGCCACAGAAGAAATCAAATACCCAGATACCCATCTCTCATTCTTATTTAAAAAAATTAACTTCTAAGTCTTAGAGTTCAACATAACTAAGAGAAAGAGAAACGCCTCCTCCCATGTTTAGACACACTCATCAATGGTCAACTTCAGTTCTAAACAAGGAGATATATATATATATATATATATATANTATATATATATATACACACACACACACACACACACACACACACACACACACACACACACACATATATATATATATATATATATTTTTTTTTTTACAAGATTCGAGTATAAAAGCTAACAAATGAACTCCACACCAGAGCCCTGATTTGGGGCCAAGAATTACATGACCAACACAACCAGTTAACTGATCTCGTGCCTGATCAGCTCCCCTGGGGTTTCTGAGGGGACGCTCTGCACTGGGGCCCAAGTACGCACTTGTGCATAACTCCAGCAGCGGCTGGGACTGCTCGAAGGGCGTTGCAGGACACGTTCAGCTCCGTCAGGGTTGGTATATTGCAGACCGCTAATGGGAAGTCCCCTAAATGATTATTGGAAAGGTTAAGACTCTTCAACTTGGTGAACCTATTACAACAGAACAGAACAAAGAAAAGACAAATGTCACAGATGCGTAACTTCACATCATTTCAGCACAGCTTTACAGATCATCCTGCCCAACTCGAACTCAGCTGCGGGGGAAATGGAGCCCTCGGAGGTTAGCCGAGTGGCAGAGCTGGAACGCACGTCTTCAGACTCAAAAGGCCAATGTTTCCCCTAAAATATAAACATTATATTTAAAACACAAACTTGTCACTCTAAAATAAGGTTAGCTATGAGAGGAGGTGACATCTGCTGGAGGAAGTTTTTTAGCGTTACCTCGGCCAGCTGAAATCACACACGTGTAAACGATAACAGAGAGGGCGGAAAAGAACACGCAGATCTAGCTCTTCTGAGTTTCTGGGTTGTCCTGACAAGTCAAAAACTTTTCTGCTTCACTGCTCTCAAATCCAAACCTGAAATAACAAACAAACTACACTCTCTGTAAGGTAACCAAGTTTTGTAGTTCCAAATTTAAGAACCAATCATCATTCCTCAGTTTCAATGCAATACTCGATACTGCTAACCATACACCCTTGAAAAAGGCTTCTAACTTCACTTTCATGACGTTGTCCTCACCTCGCCTCTTCCTAGCTCTCTCCAAACCTTTTCTCCTGCTGCCTTCTTTTTCCTTCATCTCCTCTTCCCTACCCCACAGGTAAATATTCCTCACCGATTTGTTCTCTGTCCGTTTCTTTTCTCTCTATATACTGCCTTCCTTGGAAGTACTTTTATTGCTCTGTCAACAACCCTCTGCCCCATCATCCACCATCTCTTCTCTCCTGAGCTACCCTACAACATTTCCTGTCCAAAACTGAACTTACCATCTTCATCCCAGACCAGCACTTTCTCCTGTTCTATTTCTGCTAATGGCTCTTTCATTTTTTCCGTTATCCAAGCAATTAAAAAAGGCATCTTTCAGTTTTACTTCTCTGTGCACACCTATATTTGGCCTATTGACAACTTCTATACTTTTTCTATTTGAGATGAGAATCAGATGAGTTATTGCATTATACTAATCATTTAAAAAACTGCCCAAGCCTAAATACTAGGCAGTATGCACTATGCCTAGAACAGACACACATATCTTACAAATAAATCCAATTCAATCCATCCAATCAGCATTTTAAAGAAACTGCCATACAAACTATTGTTGACTTCTATAATAAAAAGCATTAGGCTTTGTTCTAAATAGTTACATAAAGTTTATTCTATATAGAAAGCTGACGTGCTTATTTGACAGGTTGAAATCTTGATTTTTTTATCTGGCTGTTTTCTTGGAGGTGGAATGTAGACTAATTGTATGTTAAATTAAAAAAAAATCCTAAGAATTACTGCTAAACCTGAATGATCATTTTAAAATTTTTTTATATTTTACAATTTGATTCATTAGGTCTTCTTAAAACAAAGAATCCCTATTGTCTATTCTGATTCTCTATGATCTACATAGCATGAGCTAGAATTACAGGGTCTATTATTCCTAGTTGAGGCGTTCTCAAAGTATTGTTGGGGAACCCCAGAAGAGGTCCCTGAGACTTTTTCAGAAGATTCCCCAGGCCAAAATTATTTCCACACTAATACTAAGATTTCATTTGCGTTTTGCCACTCATTTTCTCCCAAGTGTCCAGTGAAGATTTCTAGGCGGCACATGTCTTTGTGATAGAACATGTGATTGGATGCAGAAAAAGACATGAAAATCCAACTATCTTCTAATATACCAGACATTAAAAGACTTGTAAAAATATAAAACAATGACACTTTTCTTCCTATTTTTTGTTTTAAAATTATTTTTCATAAAAATATGTATGCTAACAAGAATGGGTTTATTATTTTTCTAAATGAATTAATGTGTTAAATTATTTCTCAAGTTAAATTTATAATACAGTAAATATCAATAGATTTTCTACTTAAATAAAAGCTACTTAGGGCCCTCAATTTTTGAGACAGTAAAGGAGTCTTGACATAGGGTTGCTAGATAAAATACAGGACATTCAGTTAAATTTGAAGTTCAGATAAACAACAAGTAATTTTGTTAGTATATGTATGTCCAAATATTGCATGGGACATAATTATACTAAAAAATAAAATTATTTGTTGGTTTTCTGAAATTCAAGCTTAACTGGGTATTTGTTTTCCCATCTAAATCTGGCAACTCTATCCCAAAATAAATGAAACTGTTGTTCTAGTCCAAACAAAAAAAAGATCCTTCTTTCTAGATATGTTTCCTTATTTGTTAGAACTGGCCACTGTTTTAAAATATGCAT
Organism: Hipposideros armiger; assembly: GCF_001890085.2. Lineage (NCBI taxonomy): Eukaryota > Metazoa > Chordata > Mammalia > Chiroptera > Hipposideridae > Hipposideros > Hipposideros armiger. Next base: position 582,822 of record NW_017731628.1, read on the forward strand.
GCAATTAAACAACTTTTTTAAAAAAGGTCCTTGAGAAAGGAAAGACTCACTAGACATTATCCAACACAGTATAGTATGTGGAAGAAAAAGGGGTGCTGTCATCAATCTAACAGAATGTAATCTCACCTCACAGGGTGATCTGATCATAAATTCCTAACTGGGCAGGCCAGGGTGGGTAGTCATGCCCCAGCACATAACTTCTGTAGTAAAAGGTCCATCTTTGTCGTGAGCAAGCCCTGTCCACTGTTTCTATGCATCTAGGTTAGCACACCTTTGAAATGCCTCTTTTTCAGGCTCCTCAGAAGCATAACTACACTCCAAAGAGCATATAATCTTGTTAACCATCCTGTAATCCAGTTCCCTCCTTGCTTTCTCCCGCCTTCAGGTAATCTTCCTTACATTCCCTCCTTAATTCCAAATGCATAAAACAAACTGCAAACTGTCCTCCAGAGCACTTGCGATCTTGCTCCTGGCATTGTCATCAGTTTGGCTCAAATAAAGTCATAAAAACTCTCTACAGGTTTGGATGTAAGAATACATCTATAAGCGGCCGTCCAGAAGCCAGCCACTGATCTGCCTCACCCGCGAAGAGCGCAATGATGGTGCCAACTTGGGCCAGTGAAGCAACGTCCTCCACAACTAGACTGAAGAACAAAACAACAGCAACTTGTCTGTTCCCTTTCCCCCAATTCCCCAGCACTGTTCCCATTCCCCAATTCCCCAATAAAAATCTTAAAAAAAAAAAAAAGAATACATCTGTAAGTACAAAGACTTTTCAGAAAGTAGAAAACGGAAGAATTACAATTCCAGTAATTATTCAAGTGGAAAATGGGAGCACTGGCTTTTGGGAATGTATGTGTCAACAATGGGGGGACATATGCATCTATGCAAACAAATTTACTAGGACCACACCACTCCTGGGAACAAAGGAAAGCAGTAGTGAGGTGAATGAGTAAAAGACAGTTGACAAGCTTAAATGGAACAGAGAAAAAAAAAAGGCGAACAAACTCTTAACAAGTACCTTGCATTAGTTTTATGCATAAAAAATACAAAATCTTTTGTTTTAAAAATGGTAACCAGCTCTAAACATAAAGAAGTGCAACTGTTCTTTGGATCACTTCAAGGACGCAAGCACTACCCGATCTTATGAAGAAGAGAGCTGCCCCAGGGGCTAAGCAACCCTTATTATAGAACAAGGGGTCGGAGCTCCCCTCCCCTAAATCTGCACTGTCCAGTAGGATACCACCTGCACCAGGTGGCTACTGAGCACCGAAATGGGGCTGGTCTAATCTGAGATGTTCTTGAAGTATAAAATACACACTGGATTTCAAAAACTTAGTACAAAAAGTATGTACACTCTAATACTTTTTTTGGAACTGATCATTTTGATATATTGAATTAAATAAGATATATTATTAAAATCAATTTCAGCTGTTTTTTTCTAACTTTTTCTCATGTGGCTACCAGAGAATTTAAAATTACTTATGTGGCTCCCATTGTATGTGCATTGGAGAAGAGCTCTCTTCATACCAAGTAAGCAGGACCCCTGAATTCCCTAACCAAACACCACCGAATCTGTTTCCAGGGCTTGTATGGGCCTCTTCCCTAGGCTCTAGGGGTGGACATAAAACCAGAGGCCAAACCAGGGGCTCGTGCTACCTGTACTGCTCAACCAATAGACTGATACAGGAGTTGGGTCATAGAATAAGCGTTTATTATCAGAGCACTGGTGGTCTGAGAAGGCAGTGGGTTAGCACCTCCAAAAACTGCCTTAATATTCTCGGGCTGGCTTGGGGGTATTTAAGGGAGAATCTGGGCCATTCTCCACAAGCTACGTGAAGGTCCAGGGGTTTGCAGGGAGCCTTCGTCCATCTATGTGGCTCTCTGGTGGAGTCAGCAAGCCAGGAACAATGAGGGGAGTAGCCTGGTAGACCACTGAGATTGTGATCAATAAGCCTAAGGGTATTAGTCATAAGTTTCAGGGTAATTTTCTAAAACAGGGAACTGGGTGGGACAGGGGACATGCTGAGCTCAAGCTGAAGGGGGATGATCTATTGTTAAGCTATAGGTAGGTCAAGGAAAGGTGAGGCTGGGAACATAGCGAGCCTCTACTATGGGGGTGCCAACCGCGTCCTCTTTCAGACAGAGCTTGAAGTGTGGGCTGCGTGTCCACACACCTGCAGGGTCAAGGATGGAGCTAGAGATGGGAAGAGAGGAGATTTGGGCCACTGGGCCAGATCCAGTGCAGCATCCCAAGTGATCTGAGGATTTTAAATTGTAATCTATGCGTACAGGTATGGGGGTTCAGAACCAGTCACCCTAAGATGTGGATTGGTTCCCTGGTATGTGAATTGTTCTACCCCTCCCTTAACTACCTAGATACCTAGAAAAACTTGAATTAGAGGCCTTGTCCACAATAAGAGATTATTGGAGATATCCTCTTTGGACTATCTATAGGGCAGGTGAAACTATTTACTAAACATCTGTTCTTATCATCCTGCAATGACCTTTATAAACTCCCAAAGCACCTTGCATCGTCCCTAGCTCAGACCATCTTGTATACCGACTTTCCCTTTCTCCTCTGAACTCTCATGCACCTGAGGTCTCTGACTCTCATATGTAGGTATATAATTAAATTTGGTTTTCTCTTGTTAATCTGTCTCATGTCCATTTGATTAGACCAGCTGAAAGAACCCTGAGGGTAGAGGAAAGTTTCTTCCTCCCCACACAGGTCATTATAAAAGTGTATTTGTCAAAGTAGGAGGAGAGATTGTATTTTATCTAAGTTTGTTAGCATAATTATAACTTAAATATTTAGATATACACTATGGGGCCTCCATTTATACTCTTGCCCTCGACCTGTACATTTTAAGGGCTGCTTCTGATTTATAAGTATCTTAAATTTCTCTCTCTCCTCACTACTTCCCCACCTCCCTCATCCTCCTCCCTGTGCAGCCCACCCCACAAGATCTTCCCAGAAAAGAACACAGTGTTCAGCAGGCTTATTTAGCAAACAAAGCCTGGATTGTTTCTGAGAACTCAAGTTCTTGATCAGAACACATTAAAACTCATCTGTTTTGGAAACTCTAACCCTTAGCCTTCTAAGAGTCCCATTTTTTCTTAATAGATATGGAAAGCAGTCAGATTACAGGTATCTGCCAATTCAAAAACCCTTTCAGAGAAAGATAAGAGGTAATGTCCACCTAGAATCTACTTCCCTCAGGTCTTAAAATGAGTGAAACAGATACCTGGAGGCAATTTGAAGTTAAAAGAGAGATAAGAGATCAAAATGGGGAGTGGATGACCTTTCCTTCCTTTACCTTCCTTCAAAAAGAATGCAGAGGAGAGAGCATGGTGACAACTCACTCGGATGGAGGAAAAAACTAGAAAATCTTTCTGTCTCCTAAAAATAAGACTTTTAGCTTTGTCACGGTAACAGTGAGCCAGATAAGTTATCAAATGTGCACAGACCCAGGTTCTAAAATAAAACTGGTTTTGGAAAAACACATATTTGGTCGAAATATTTTATATAACTTCATTTTAAATTGATATTACAGTTCTTAAACCATACAATTAAACCCTTAAAGTGAAGTTACATTATACTCATTCAGGCTATAGATATTTATTTCTTCATAGCTGTTCCATGTAGGTATAAGCAGAGGAGAATCAGAGCATCACAAAATTTAAGATTAATAAAAATTATTTTAATGATGATTATAATAACTATAGTGGTCAGTTTAGCAATAACAAGGGATGAATCTTTCTGATGTTTTAGAAACTAAAAGTGCAAGAAGCTCTGGTTTTTAAAAAACATCTTGTTGACGCACACACAGTACCAAGGCTAAAGAAAGTTACTTGAAGTGGATATATTTTCCTTATTTCTCAGGGTTATCAAATGAGAGTAGAAGGGACCTTTGAAATCATTTTCTTCCATATTCCAAGCTCAGAGAATTAAAAAAAAAGGCTCAGAGAAATGGTGCGACTGTCGCATACAACTTGAATCTATGGCTTTTCAACATCAGTACTCCTCATCTTTTCTGTTCTTTTATTACATTTTATTGAAGTTTTATATAAATGGGATCAATTACTGAAAATTCTAAGTCACAGGTCAAACAAGGGCATCAGAGTAGTGTCTGGAAAGCACTCCTTTTCACCCTAATTTCCCCCTAGAGATAGAGGCATCATTGACAACAGAAGACGATTATTTCGAACATTATGAACATGTACATTCAAACCAATTCAGGCACAGCCCAGCGCTCCCAAAATACCCAACAACTGGACAGACTGACTCCACTTTCCAGAGTAAGCAATACACTTTAAGGAAAGAGATATAACTCATGTCCATTTGTTCTGTAATAGAGCTCAGAGCAGGGGAAAGAAATCAAGTTAACATTTATCCAGAGTCTAATAAACAGTAATCTTAGTTAATTCCTAAAATGAAGTTACATGGCGCAGTATTACAGTGTCACATTAGTAAACGGTAACGGGCACTGGGGCCTTTAGAACTCAGTGTGTCTGAACCCAAAGTTCCAAGGCACACTTCTGGTTTTTAATACCAAGTGTCATAAAAAAGGACAATCAACTAAACACACTTGATAATCTACAAAGACAGAAAACTCTAATTGTGTATGTTCACAAAGAGACACTGAAGTCACTTTCAAACTAAGTATCCTGTAAGCACCATATAACAAAATTTGTGATTGCTTACAAACGGTGGGGCCTTGAGATGATGGAAAGTGAAAAGGGGGTGGGGGCAGGGAAAGATGGTAAAATGAAGCTGATGATATCACTGCTTTGCTAAATTCATGACATTTCTTCCATTTGCATCTTACTGTATTTACATTATAAAACCAAAGTACACTAACGAATGTGCTAAACTATCCAGGGGTTTTATCTATTAACGTTCTTAACCTTTCCCTTTCTTTCTCCAACTTCACAGCCATACTAATTAACAGCAAAGGAGGAAGAGCACACACCCTAAAACTGCCACTGAGGGAACAATCATTAGTTTTATCCCTGCACTGGTCTAGCTTCCCTTTAGATAGCAGTATGCCATGCTAATGTATTTTATAGTCTACACTTAGCTGTAAATGGATTTTTTTCCTTAGTCACTAAATTTTCAGGTATAATATTCCAAACTACTTCCTCGAGCAAATCATTTAACTCTACAGAAGGGAAGAGTGCTTAACTTCTTATATTAAATCGAAAGGTTAAAATGTATCACATTCGTGCATCCAATTTCCTTACTTTTATTAGGTAGATATATAGGTTTTTGAAAACAGATCAACCACAGCTCTATAAGCTTATCTCATTCTGGCTTCCAAAAACTACTTGGGAGTAAGTTCTCCCTAGAAAATGAGGAGGAGCCATGTTTTCCAAAGGCAGACAAGAAAAAGCAAAGGTTCTGCGATATCAAACTTAAGGGGAAAAAAGGCTGCCAGTCCTCAAATGCCTCCCCATCCTGGGCTCGTTTCGCCAGAATCATAAAAGTGCTTCATCTTTTCTCCTTTCTTAGCATTTCTCCACTGAATCTACCCACACTCAAAAATTCATGTAGAAAATTCTTTTTACATCTGAACTAAAGGGAATGGCCACATATACATACATACATACATATACATACATATATATATATATATCTAGGACACAAAACCAAATCAATTACATGATGACTATCTGGAGACTTAATACGAATTAGCTTTTAGATCCATCTAAATCTTTAGTAATTTTCCTTTCAGGAACTAAGGATATACTAGTAAAATTTAACTGTAAAGTAAAATAACAGTATGGTGGAAGTAGTTCTATTTTAAAACATATTCCAAATGTGCTTCAAATGAGTGTCACACATTACACTCATGAAGAGGAAACCATACTTGTTTTACTTGGTGAGTCAGAGTAAAATCAGTATTATTTTCTGGAGTTATCATTCACTACAAGTGGGTCAATTAAAAAAAGATTCCCTGGGTGACTGGATTTCCGTTTCATAGTAACAGTCCATGTTTTTCCCCTGTGTGGGGAGGACATGCTAATACATTCTGGAAACTATTAGGCTTCCCGTATTAAGTAATGGAGGATCTGCTGTTGTTGTAAGCCTAGCTTTGGGCTTAGTCCCCTGCTTTCTATTAATTATGACAAGCAGGCTCCCTAATAATGGCTGCACCTTAGTGGAGTAGTGCCAGGCTGTCAGTACTCTGTAATACTCACTATATTAACTTTTAAGAGAAAGACTGACTTTATTTAATTATCAAAATAATACACACTCATTCTAACAAGTCCAACTATAGAAGCATATTTTTAAAATGTGGTCTCTCTAAGCTTCTTCCCAAACACCATCCTCCTGAGATACCCAGTGTCAAGAGTGTGGTATATGAGGTGTGATCAGAAAACATGGTAAATGTTTAAATTAAAAAAAAAAAAACATTTATTACAGTAAAAGACAAATTGCCATTAATCCCCCTCAAAATCCTTCCTTTCTCTTCGAACAAATATCCCATCATTCTTGCCACTTTCTGAAGCAGTTCTGAAAGTCCTCTTTTGTGTCTTTAGCTGCGTTACCATGGCTGCCTTGATGTCCTGAATCGATTCAAAATGTTTACCTTTCATGGTCATTTTGATTTGGGGGAAGAACCAGAAGTCGCACAGTGCCAGATCTGGTGAAAAAGGTAGATGAGGACACACTATAATGGTTTATTTGACAGAAATTTCCGTACCAGAAGCGATATGTGACACGGAGCCTTTCTGCTGTGATCACAAAATACGGTGAATGCTGCTGCCGAGTGCCATCTAACGTAAAAGCAGGGATCTTCAATATGGGAAGCAGCACGTCGAACCTTAGTACAATGTGTGACAAGTTTCAATTTGTTCAGTGCAGTCAGTCAGGTGTGAGCTACGGTTGAGAGAAGGTATATTTTAAAGTGTGCCATAAATCATCCTCCATCACGACAACGCACCATGTCACACATCGCTTCTGGTATACAGCAATTTCTGTCAAAGGAAAACATTTCAGTGTGTTGTCATCCACCTTGCACTGTGCGACTTCTGGCTCTTCACCAAAGTCAAAATGATTCAGGACATCAAGGCAGCCACGAAAGCACAACTACAATAAAAACACGAAAGAGGACTTCCAGAACTGCTTCAGAAAGTGGCAAGAATGATGGGATAAGTGTGTTCAAAGCGAGGGGGGTTAATGGCAATATGTCTTTTACTATAATAAATTTTTTTTAATTTAAATGTTCACCATATTGTTTGATCACACTTCGCATATCCTTCCAAAGCTTTCCTCCTTACAAAACACATACATACATAAATAGGCGATAACCTCCCTCCCTATTTTTTGAGAGGGATTACGCCACACGCATTTCTTTTACAACTTCTTTTCTCATCTAATACAAACAAATCATATTTCTGAGTCAGTACATAAAAATCTAACTCACTCTTTTGACAGCTGCATAATACGGAGTGCAAATGTACCACAATTTATTCCATCCCTCCACTGACTGACATCAGGAATGATTTTTGTGCTGCTAGAATTCAGCATATCCGTTTCTGCAGCAATGATTTCATTTTGGAATATTTAGGGGGGTGGCTCCCAATGCCTTATCCATAATTCTGAATCTAATAGGCTCTGAAAATTCAAAGATTTTTCATTGATTCATGTGGAAGTAAAAGCTGACCTAAACTGATGTGAATATTCATTTGTTCTCCTTAGAAATAAGATTGTGTTTGCTTATGGAGTGCTGTCCCAAACCTTGCTAGAAGTATAATATACAGTATATGCACTGTATTATCTTCAACCATCTACAAATCTCTGAAATCTGAAACACAAATGGCCTCAAGAGTTTTAGATAAAGGATTGTGAACCTGTATTTCTAAAAATGTACTGGATTGGTCCAAGAGTATATACAATTTAAATTACAATACGTACTGCAAAATGACCAAAAAGTTGGTAGAAATTTGCTCTTCCCAATCATCCATGCAGGAGGGTTTCTTTCTATGATACCCTCACTACATCTGTGTTAGCATCCTTTCCATTGCTGCTAATCTGGTGGGCAAAAAGTGGTAGGTCGTTTCAATTTATATTTATCAGTGAAGTTCATCTTTTTGCGAAGTTCATTTTCTTTTAAATACACATTCATATACTTCGCCCATTTTTCTATTGGGTTGGTCATCTTTTATTTACTAACTTGTAGGAACTCCCTGAATACTACATGCCACACACTGTTGCATTTGTGTCACACTCCCAGCTCAGTGTTTCGTTTCTCCCACTCTGCTAATGGTGTTTTTTGCCACCTGTTAATTTTTATTTGCTCAAATTTGGCTATATTTTCCTTTATGGAGTTTTTCACCTTGCTTGAGACGGTCCTCTTATTCCACCCAAAGTGGCACAAATGTTCTCCTCTGTTTCCTTCTAATGTTTATGCATTTTATTTTTTACACTTAGATCTTTATTTCACCTGACATTTATTTTTACACATAATGTTGAGTAGAGGTCTAATTATTTTTCTTCTGGTAGCTAATTATGCCAACACCATTTATTAAATAAATCATCCTTATCAATATCCATTCAATTTAAATAAGTTTCATAACACACTAGGGCAGCGGTTCTCAACCTTCCTAATGCCGCGACCCCTTAATACAGTTCCTCATGTTGTGGTGACCCCCAACTATAAAATTATTTTCGGTGCTACTCTATAACTGTAATTTTGCTACTGTTATGAATTGTAATGTAAATATCTTTTTGTTTTCGATGGTTTTAGGCGACCCGTGAAAGGGTTGTTCGACCCCCAAAGGGGTCGTGACCCACAGGTTGAGAACCGCTGCACTAGGGGAAGAGAGAACAAAAAGAAAAAGTTCGGTGCTATTCAAAGAAAACAAAGAAAAGAACTTGCGTAAACTCGAGTCACATTTACTTTTGGTTTCTTTTTCCTTTTTTCCCAAGACAATTTATAAAATCAAGGGCCTACATTTTTGTTCTTCCTAGGAACCCACCTTATAGTTTTGAACTGGTAAAATGCTTTAATAAAATGATTAGTTTGACAGAGTAGCTTTTTATCTTTAGAAGGACAAATCTGGGGAAGGGTGTCAAAGCACTTTTTAAAAATGTGTATTGAATGCACTTACTCTCAAGAAGCCTTAGTTCAGTCAACGAATGAAAGAGACATTGGTCAGTACCTTGCTTGACGTATCTTCCACGCATCCCTCAAATTTTGATTCCTTTAGTGTGGAACTTGACTAGCTTGTGAACTTAGTCCTACAGCTTTTTAAAATAGTTTTGCCCCAATCCAGGTATGATATAGGGCAACCTGTATGTACTATATATGATAGTTACATAAGAAAGCAAAACAATGTGCAGGAGACTTCTCTCTCTTGGACGCAGAGGAAAGAAAATACCTGTTGCCCTGTGCTCCTCCTGGACTTGTCTGTGGTTGTGGTAGCATGAGAAATGGTTGGGCCTGCCTCAGAGCTGCTGGCAACACCTACGCGTCCGTCAGAAGGCATGACTCAACTCCTTTTAGCTCTCACACTGCTCTCCACACCCCCAAACTGCACTGCTCTGGAACTGAACTCTCTTATGAGTGACTTCCCCATTTCTTGGTACAGCGTTCTTTTTCCTGTTGTCCCTTTACAACTTGTGAAACGAATCCACATGAACTCATGAACGCCGTTCTGTTCCAGAGCAGTCCACTAGCCTCCTTCCCAGTAAGCACCTGCCAAGGTCTTCTGGGAGATCCAGCCTGCACAAATGCTAATGCGACATATGATCAGCTTCTCAACATTCAGTCAAAATATACAGAAGCCATCCCCTCTTAATCCTAATTACCATAAATGACTCGCCATACAAGCAAAGTAAGCATATCATCTTCTCATATGACTAGAAAACAAAAATAAACACATGCATTTTTTACTTGGATAAAAATGAAAATTTACAGCCACAAAAGGATTTGAGTAAAATTTTCTTAAGAATTGCTGCAGATGTTAAAAAGCAGAATAAGTATACCAAAGCTGATAGACATAATTTTTCCAAAATAATAATCAAGGAAATAAAGAACACTCAGTGTTGGCAATAATTATGATGGACATACTGCTGTAAAGGCAAATTAAAGCATTCCCTAAAGAGAGAAAATTTTGCTTAAATCTTTCTTTTAAAATAATTCTAACAGGAGGCACCGTCTTGGTTACTTACTTTGTGCCAAACCCTAGGCTAAATTAATCACATGGATACAACAATCAATACAGGAGAGGGGAGGGAGTGTACTCCAGGAGCAGGCTTTTATGAATCAAGTAAGTACATTATATAGAAAGCAACTCCAAATCACAAGACACCAATCATGTAGAAATAGCAGTCATTAGATCTACAGTTACCCTACACTAAAATTCATGAAAACAGTGAGTCATAAGCAGCATAAATCTGTCATTTTCTGATTTTCTAAATTGGCAATATAATGATCAAAAAGACAAACAAGAAACGTGTTACCATGTTACAGTTAAACACATGTCTTTTATGAAATGGATTCTGTACTGAATTTATCCATGACTCCATTTTTTTTTTTTTTACTTTCAACATATCTGCCCATAGTTAGCCAATTTAATTGCAATACTATTCAAGACACGTTTAATATTAACTACTCCAGGACAAATAACAAAAATGTATGTTGCTTAGGTTATCCTTTGTTGAATTATAGCTGTTCAATTTGCTGTAACTTCAGGGGAGATTTCAAGAGGTACTACTCACACCGCCATTTTTGTGACATAATCTCACAAATATGTAAAATGTAGATTTCTGTAAAAGGAAGAAGACAGATTGCTATTTCCACTCCTCTTTCAAAGCAAAGTGAAGAAGATCCACATAGTATTCTTGGATAAAATCCCAGTTGAGTCATACAAGGATATTTTAAAATGAAAACCAGATAATCTCTCTATCAAGGATGTTAGATTATCAAAAAGTGTGCATAAACTAAAGCCAGGGAGAATAATTATGTCATGAAAATGTGCTTAGATGTGAGTAGCTTAGGTTCACATTACAAATGGACCAACCGTATCTGGTAGTTCAAAAGAAAAAAAATTCCACACCCAAAAGTTTACTAAGTATAAAAAAAGGTCTAATCCTAGGACTGAACCAGGCATTCACCAAACATTTCCTGAGTTCTTATGCACAAAGGTGTATGAGGCATACAAAAGTGAATTAGGTATGGTTCTCACCCTCCAGGAACTTGAAACAGTTTAGGAGCAAAGCTGCTATACTATAAAGCAGAAGATGAAAACATACTGGGAAAAAGAAACAAACCATGAGTGCTTAAAGAAGAGAAAATTCCCTTTTATCTAATGGATCTGAACAGAGTACAATAGGCAGGTGGGGACTGGGAGAGAGGCCATTCGGGAAGAACAGGGTAATGTGACTGTTTCTCAAACTTGAGCATGAACCATTAAAAATGCAGATCCCTGGGCCCCAGCACCAGAGGTGCTGACTCAGCAGGTCTAGGATGGAAACCAGGCATGTCTGTTTCCTAAACACCCCAGGTGATTATGATGCAAGCATTTCATGGATCATATTGTCAGAAACATTGGTTTGGAGGGCAAAAACTCCAGGGTGTAATTAGGTAACAGCAAACTATATTACTAGGCAAAGAGCTCCTGTGGTTGTAAAGGATACTTAAAAACTCATAAGAGGGGCTGGCCGAGTGGCTCGTTGGTTAAGAACTGGCTTGGGAGCATGAGCTCTGAGCAGCAGGGCTGCAGGTTCGAATCCCACATGGGCCAGTGATGCTGTGCCCTCTATAGCTAAGATGGTGAACGAAAGCTCAACTTGGAGGTGGGCTGCCATGAGGCGCCGGCGACAGCGTAGGCTGCAGGGGGGCTGCCATGGGCTACCGTGAGTGGCCGGCAGCCAGCGTGAGTGGCTGGCAGCCGGCATGAGCTGCTGTGAGCCACTGTGAGAGGCCGTCCAATGGCCAGTGACCGATCTACCTCAACCGGGAAAAGCACAATGATCACAATACCAACATGAGCCAATGAAGCAACGTCCTCCACAACTAGACTGAAGAACAAAAAGCACAGCGACTTGTCTGTTCCCCTTCCCCCAATTCCCCAACGCTGTTCCATCCCCCAATTCCCCAATAAAATCTTTAAAAAAAACAAAAACTCATTAGAGCACCTCGAATTTCAGGTGAAGACAATGCTATTTACCAATGAAAAATTTGGAATAGGGGAGTGAAACAATCTTTCCTAGGATGCATGTTTGTATATCACATAAATCAGATAACATCTCCTTCCCTTGTTGCACTTCCTGCACGCACGCACACACAACTCTCTATGTGGGGTGAAAGCATGCTTTCTATCAGAAAGTTTTAAATTGTAGAAAAGAAAAAACAACTATTTGGTAAGTCAGGCTTTTTCTTAAGGGTCTCTTGTTCATTATCTGTCCCAAAGACATCACCAGGGAGAGATGGGTGTGCCCTACTTCAGAGAGGTCAGTCAAATATCCTGCCAGCTCTAGCGTCAGCATCCTAACCCACCCGTGGGACATGACGACAGGCATGCCTAGAACTCCTGTTCAAAGCTCTATTACTCTGGAGAACATGATGAGTGACATGAAAATTACAGACACTCTTAGGAAACAGAAACTCTCGTGGGCTCTTCATTTTCAAAAGTTACACGTGAGTTGTTAGAAGGGGCTCCAGCGTTAGCTGGGTCTGCCTGACATGGGGCAGAGGATGAAGGGAGAAAGAGGAACATTATTGGTTTCCATCGGCATTCTCACCCTGGCAGCCAAAGAGTTACTTCAGAAGTCATCAGTTATGATGTTAACCATGTTCCAAGTTCCAGGACACGATGACACTTCACCATCAACTCCCACAAAGGAAGCATCTGTCGGCCCGCTCACTGAATGCCTATCATTGTCCCCTAAGAGCTACACAGAGTGAAAAGTGTCTTACCACTCAGAAAAGCGAATACCTACAAATACTATGTGGAACATTAAACTCTTACAGTTAAGTCAAAGCTTAGAGAATACAGCAAAGAGCTCAACGAAAACAAACAGGAGAATGGAATTGGCCAGAATCCCGCAGCCTCCCTGGAATCCAGCCAAGCCTCCTGAAGATCCCGCCCCACTTTTATTTAAGTGGGAAAAAAGTTACAGAACAGCTTATAGGATCCCAAGAAGCCAATAGGGCAAACTGTAATTTAGTATAGTCTGGCTGATAAATAAATCTTTTGTTTCTTTTCAAGCTCCCCCCCCCCCTTTTAAAAGTGCTGTATGAGGGAAGAAGAAAATAGGCTATTATTGCCAGAAATGAGGTTAGGAGTGGATGCCAAGGAGAGGACCAAAGGCTACACAATCTCAGCGCCCCAAGCACCAAGTAAAGGCTTTCCTTTGATCAAAGGCTCAGGGAAGGAAAATGGGCATTGTGTGAAATGGAAAGCTTCCCAAGAGGATCAAAATTCCATCTGAAAGCAAAGCTGTATAAGAAAGGCACGTCCAGTGTTGGGAAGAGTTAACTGAGAAAAGGGCATTCCATACATACAGTATGAAATTCCTTACACATCTGGCAAGCCCCTCCAACCCAGGCAGTGGAAATTCCTTCCCAAGGTTATCTCTCTCCCTGAGCTGCACTTGCACTGTTTCTTCTTTAATACATCGGCTATACGCATTCTTCGGCAGTGGACATATTTTTTAAAGGGTAGAGCATCTTCAAAGAAGCTGAAATTATTCTAAGTGCTGCAGTTTAAGTCTGGCAGATGAACTGCAAACTATTTTAGCGTGCTCCTCCTGATTTCACTATATTAATGAATCATCACTATTTCCATTTCAAGTGAGTTTTCAGGAATTACTGATAAAAAAAACAAAAATTAAAATCTCTCCCTCTAAAAACCTGGAAATGTGAACTTTTGGTAAGGGTAAGTAACTACCATGAGTAACTTTGCAGCTTTGCAATGCCAGGTCCCTGAAAGAACAAAGTAGGAAATAAGGTTGTTTGTTTTCCACTCCATGGGGATTAAAAATGCAGAAAATCAAGTTTTCTAAGAAGAAAGGTACTTAATAAATGCCAGGCATAATTATGAGTTTCTCAATGCTCATTTTTTCATAACTTTCATTCTATTACACCCACATACTTTCACACCCAACTCAACTTCATTCCTTCTCTCCCACTGTTTTCCCATTTGAAAAATCCATGACCCCCCCCATCTCTCTTACTCTTTTCAGCTAAAACAAATTTCACATATAATCACAGCTCAAATCACTTCTTTCCTTTAAGTCTTTAATTCACTCTCTTCTTGACCCAAAGGTTATCTTTACCTTATTTTACATAACATTATACTCATTTTATACCATAGCCTGTAAGGCTCAATCACTACATGTTGACTCCTAAGTTCCTTAAAACTGATCTCTAGGTGCCATAAAATATAATGTAATAGATCAACAATCATTCTAAATGACTACTGTCCCCTTAAAATAGTCACCTTGAGTACTAAATATACAAAGTAATTCCACTGTTCAAAGCATTTTTGGATGCTCTCTTCTCAAAGTTTTAGGATCATATTCTTTTGATTGTCATTGGTGATAGGACAACCAACAACTATTGAGTCTCTCTCTCTCTCTCTCTCTCTCTGTAATATATATCTATAACTCCTAGCTAAATATTGTGGGGGGAGGGATACAAAGGATAAGGAAACCCCATCTTTACTCTCAAGAACTTTATACAGATGGCAATTTTAGAAGTTTTCAAATGTTTACCATAAAAGGTATAACTGATAAGTGCATTAAGTGCAGAGAAAGCTAACAATTCAGAAGAGGAAAAGGTCACATGGAAGTGAAATAACCAAAAGTTTCAAGAAACAGAAGGCATTATTAATACGCTCTGAAGGGTGGGAGGATTCAGGAGGTGGAGCCTGGGTCTGGCAGATAAAGAGTCAGGAGCGGTACGTTCCCTGTAAGGTGAATACGAGGTATGTTTACAGAATGATGAACAGACCCATAGGTTTGTTTTTTTAGAAAGTCCAATATCATACTGTCCATTTTAAAGCTAGTGTCTCCCTTTCCAACTTCAAATCCTTTGTTACAAAGCTTTTTCTATGTAATGTTTTCTGAATCATCTCACTATGCAGACTGTTTTCTCATCTTACCTTCAACCAAAGAGAAATGTAATGAATGATAAACTACCAGTCTCACTTCCTCCTACAAGTTGCTACAAATACCTTTTGCAAAGAAGTGGGGTATACTTAATACCGCGTTGAAAAAGACAATTCCCATCACCACTCATTCACACACGCATTCATCTGCCAAGACCTAGCAACAGGTCCTCCCTCTGAGGAAGAACTGGGAAGAACTGACGCCTGCCCTCTAGGAATTCAAAGCCAAGCAGAGCCAACACGATGAGCACAGAAAACAGTTAAGTGATAAAGGTGACAGGCTGAAGTCAACTCTTTCCTTATGGTACCTACACTGTAAGTCACTCGGGCAAACATTAAATGCAACCTCAACTGTTTAAAAGTCACGGCAACCGTGTTATTCCTAGGTATTATATCTTTATAAAAACAGGCTCTTTAACTATGGTGCATAAAATATTGTGACACTGTAAAGGGACAATAGCAACAAAACAACAAAATTCAGTCTTCAAAGGAGAATGTTAAAAAAAAAAGCAGATGGTGGTATATCTCTATTGTCTATTTCAGAGTTACATATGGTAAAAGCACATTAATAATTCTACAGAGATAAAGACACAGAACAATTTATCAAGTAATTTGAAATACCAACTTCTACTGAAATTAAAGTTAGCAATCCGCCTACAAAAAAGAGTAGCTTGAATCCTAGAACCTGCTGGGACCTGTACCGTGATAGCTTTGTTTCTCTAGACCAATTCACCTACAAATATCAAGAGCTGCAATGCAGATTCACTTGCTGTATTTATTATTGAATGAAAGTGATGAATAACCACCAGCCATCAAATACAACTGAAACATAACCAATTTCTGATAGCAATTATTTTATAATTTGTGCAATTTCCAATTGCACAGAAGTAAGCAATTTAAGTGTGTGTATTTTAATTATCATCAATTTGCCAAATACTTATTAAAATATAGGCTTATCTCTAAAAGTGGTAGGTAGAAATGATTAGTAAATTAAAGCGATCTAAAATGAAGACATTTAAGTTCAACTTAAGTGGCAAATTTTCTAAATACCATGGACAAAGCTACCAGGAACACAGGCATACAGATTCTTACTATCAAACACTGCTTTTGAGTTTGTTTTCCCCATTGTTCTTTGTAAGCTGTGTGGTAGATATCACCATGAAAGAACTCTCTGGTCTATGATGCCTTACAAACTCTGGGACCTTCAATGCAATATTTCATCCATGGAACTTTAATAAATGATAAATTTAAAAGAGCTAAATTTGTCAATATAGCAAAATGTTTAAACACCAATATAATTTAGCACAAATAAGCTCATACTGCTTTGATATAGTATTAAAAACAATAAAATTAAGACATGGGAAAGAAAGTTATATTCCTTGAATTTAAACCAGCAAAAAGTTGTCATCTTCATTGACTTTACAAAGAAACTTTTATTAAAAACAATTCACCATTGCGAATAATAACAATTTTGGTACTAAAACCATCTGGGTCATCTAAATAGAGATATAGTTAATATAAGTGAAGTACTAATAAAATAGAGGTAAATAATGCATTATAATTATTAGTGACATACAGAATCAGAAAAGAACCCATAAAAACTACCCAAAATTACTGATTTTGCCTCTCCTCTATGTTTTGAAAACTAACTTGAAGAGTTCCAATAAAGGAAAAACAAACAGTGGTAGTTCCAAGAACAATGTTTTTCCTCTGAAATTGCTGACCCGTGTGTGTGTGTGTGTGTATGTGTGTATGTGTGGATGTGTGTGTGTGTGTACATCAGCATGCCATCTTTCCGGATTTAGAATGCTGCTGCAAATACCAATTTAAATGTCCTGTGAAAGTAGCTCATTTGTTTAAAGCAAGAATTTGCAATAGGAAGAAAATTAAGGGATTATGTGCTTAAGAGAAAAAGTCTCACAACTCCTACGCGTTGTAAATGTATTGTACTTAAAAAATTTCTCCCTGGATATTTGCTGTAACACTGTAATCTAAATATTCATTCCTTGAGACTTAGGTAAAAACTTAAAAATAAGTTATCCTTTGGGACCTTTCTAACATGTTCCCTGTGAAACATACACTAGAGATTAGCACAAATTCCTTAAGCATACAAATAAAAATAAGCAATTACATAAGTGGCATATTCTCAAAACTACATACTAACTGTATAAACCTAAAAGAACTACATTAATGCCTTCTGGAACATAAATATGAGTGTAAAATACAGAATACCATTTCATAGCATTATATGTGTGTGTGTGTGTGTGCGCGCGCGCGCGTGCGCATGTATACTTACACACTTATTACTTTGAAGACATCAATAAAATCTTCCTTGGATAATGAAGGTGGGGGACAAAAATCTCATAGTAGTATTTGGTGGAAAAGAAGCTGGTTTAAAACAGTTTTTTCCCAAGAGCTTAGCCCCTATATACCAAGTCCCCTAGCCTATCTCCCCTATGCTTAAAGCAATGGAAACCAAACAGAAACCTCTGCTGCAGTAAACGTCTACTTCTCAATACCAGTATTGGTTAGATGGATGTGTTCACTTTGTAAACCCATCAAATTTTATACTCATATTTGTTCCTTTTCTATGTTTTTGTTATACTTCTACAAAAAGCCTTTCAAAAGGTTATATAAAGAGGTGTTAGATCCCATATCCTTTCCCCAATTCCAACAGGAGACAGTTTATTCCCCAGAAAAAATGGAACCAGAAAGTTCCTGGCTCAAAGACATCAGGCAGAGGAGAAAACACTGTTCTGCAAACAGGGGGATCAAATAAACATCCACACACTAAGCCCTGAGATTCCAGCTCTCTTCCCCACTCAGCTCTCTGAATCTTGGCATGCACTACCCAGGCAGAAGACCAAAGGATTCCTCTCCAGTAAAACTGACACGCCCCGGGGAAAAGATCCACAGATACTGTCTTTGGAAGTTCCCCAATGAAAACACAAGGCCCACCCGTAGCAGTGAAGCTGTATGGTAGAGAAGCCCTGCCCACAGGACAAGGAATTCAATTTGTTTTCAGTGGCTCACCATTAACTAGGAACACAGAGCAAATGATTACCAAATACTGAAGTCAAATTTCTAACATAAAAATCATATACCTATATAGGAAAAAAAGAAAAAAAGACAGAGCAAGAAGAAAATAAATAAATAAATGAATAAAATGTCCTCAGAAAGAGAAGAAATGCACCCATGGAAAAAAGAACAGAATGCTATTAAAATGCACACAAATTAAAACAAACAAAGAGCTCTGAAAATGAAGGACAGCAGAAATTCAGAAAGGCTAAGGTAAAGTAGAGAAAACCTGTTACGAGGTAAAACATTAAGACAAAGAGACAGGAAAATTAGAGAATTAGAAGAGAAACAGGGAGTTTCCACCTAACAGAAATTCAGAGAAAGAGAAAAGAAAACCAAGGGGGAGAAAATTATAAACAAAAAAAGTAATGCTAAAGTTTTCCAGAACTGAAGGACATAATTTTTTCAGATCAAGTGTTCAGCATAGTGGCTGAAATTAAAAGGGTGTCATAAAAAAAAAAAAGCCTAAAATCTTTTGGGGGTTGTTTAAAAAAAAAAGAGAGAGAGAGAGGAAAAACGGTCACCTACAAAGAAAAATCAGAATAGTATTCTGCTTTTCAATAGCAACTGTGGAAGCTAGAAAACAATGCACTGGCTTCACAATTCGGAGGGAACATTTTCCTTACTAGAAGCCAGCCAAGTTATCAATCAAGTGTGAAAGAAAAAATATTTTCAGATATCCAGTGTCTAATAAATTTGTTCTCACATCCCCTTTCTCAAGAAGATCCTAAAAGACAGTCCATTAAAAAGAGGGAGTAAACCAAGAAAGAAGTCACAAGGCATAGGAAAACCAGGGGTCTAGCATAGGGGAGATGAGGAGGTTATGACCAGGAACGTGACAAAAGGTAAGCCCAGGACAACATCTATGGGAGCAAGGGCCTCCACTGGCTCCAGCCCCAGACAAGGGTTCTGTCTGGGAGCTTGGGGATACCAGAGAAACGAAGAAGTACACAAGTGACAAAGAGAGGCTGCTATCCAGCCAACACAAGAAAGGAGGTACAATCACTGCATGTTAGTGTAAATCATCGTTCTGTGCTCTACATAATGTCACCCCTTGACACAACCACATTGATACCTCTCCACGGACAGGATGGGGCAGCAGCAGTTTGTGCATGTGCTGTGGGGCGGAGGGAGGGGTGTGTGTGTGACACAATGTAAAAGAGTTCAATCCTCATCTTCCACAGTAAGAAGTCAACATATAATGTCCAATAACCAAAAGATTTAAATAGTAGTAGTATACACATAATATTTCGGAAGAAAACAGCAAAGACTCAAAGGAGGCTGCCTGGGGAGCAGGACTTGGTGTAAGAATGGGCTGGAGTTCTAGGCACCTGTGTTTAGTTTAAATCTTGTTGCTAATTTTTTTTTTATCTATATAGGCTATTGGCTTGATGGGGAAAATGTTTAAACTTTTTAAAATACAGAACAAAACAAAACCAAGAAATGTACAAAACAGTAGGCTAGAAAGCTAGAGTGAATGAACTGCAGTAGGAAAATGGCAGTAAGACAACCAGTTCTCCAAGCTTCTGCAATATTCTAGGTGAGAGCTGAGAAGTGCTTCCTCTAACAGCTGGTGGAGACGGTGTGTTGGGGGACAGAAAGCAGAAAGTGGGGGATGGGTTGAAAAGGTATTTACAGATGTTGAAACAATAGATATGGCGGACCAATCAGGGACTCTGAAAGAACTAAGAGTCAAGGCAATGCCACAAATACCCATCCATCTGCGTATCTATTCATTTAGTCCACAAATGCTGGCTCTTTAGAAGCATCACATTCCCCTTGAATACAGAGGCATTTTGATTTTGTTTAGGCTTCATTTTTTGGATTATTATGAAACATACAAATAGAAAAATACAGAAAATAATAATGATCATTCAAGTACCAACTATTCAGCCTTTTCAAATATTAACGTTTTTGTCATATTTGGGGCTAATTTCTTTTCTTTTAAAAAAAATATTATGGATATAGTTGTAACCCTCCTCAAACCATGCCCTAATCCCATGCCCCTAACTGCCTCCCAGAAGGTAACTGTTAACCTGAATTTGACTTTCAATATCTCCATCTATTAATATTTCATCTCTAAGATGTGAGCACTGGTTTGGATGAATTCTAATGCCTCTTTCGGTTCAGAAATGCTAGGATTCAATGGCATGAAATAAGGTCTTGATGTTCTGTAATGAAAGTGCAGAAGCCTATATATACTGCTTTGAAATACACAAAAATATTTCAAAATAATTTCAAAACTCAGAAACAGACTTAATCATGATGTAACCCTTTGGCAAAAAATCATAGTAACTTTATTATAGTAGTGTCAGTAAAAATATTATTATCAATTCTTAGGGCATATGAAAACCTAGGTTCGAGAATTTTGCTGTGATTTCCTTTCATCATACGTATCAGCTCCAGGGGAACAATGAGGAAGTGCTCAAGCATGGTATCCTTACTGGAGCTCTTACTCCTATTAACTAATTCAATGCAGCACCAAACTGTCCCAGTTCTTGTCTGCCATGCAATCCAGTAAAAATTATTTTTAAAAATCTGTTATGCCAGTTTTACTTAAAAATGTCCTTGATGATGCATGAAAATTATTTGTGTTACATTTGACCTTTATTTTCTGGGTGATAAAATAGGAAGTACACATAAAGCACTTATTCTGTATACTAAAGAGTGATGGTTATCTCAAGGAGAACACTTGTACGATTATTTGAGCTGTGAGCCAAACTATTCGCTGTGTTTATGGAATAACACTTTTACTTGAAAGAACAACTGACAAACTCGTTATTTAGACTTGGGTATTTGGCAGACATTTTCTCTACAATGAAGGGAGAAGGTCAATTCAGGAAAAACTGACAGTGTTTGTTGCCAAGGATAGGCTTCAAGCTTTCAACTGAAAATTAAAATTTTGGAAAACGTTTTCACAGTGAGCTTGACAACATTCCAATACTTAAAGATTTTTCTGATGAGATCAGTGGTGATAATAACAACTGTGACTTCATGAAATTGCATAATGAAATGCGTTACCATGTGGAATATCTGTATTACCCAACAAACCAGTATTCCAAAAGACCAACACATAATGCAATAAAATAATGCATGGGCAGAAATCCATTCAAAGTGCAAGAAAAGCTAATGGATCCTAATGTAAAAAAGATTTTAAAAGTTCACTAATAGAGTTTTAGATTCCACATTAGAACTAACATTTAAGAAACGATTGCTTGTCAAGTTTTGGTATAGTATCAAAAGGATAGTCGCAATTATCTGAAAAGACCATGAAAATACGTTCCCTTTTTTCCTACATATCTGCACAAAGCTTATAATAAACACTGAATTATTCTTTCTGGATGTTAAAAACTATAAACACATAATCACAATGGTTAATTACCATAGCTTAATCTCTGATCATCATTGGTCATTTAAGAACATATGAACAATTGATTGTTTAAAAGTGATATTCCTCTGAAGTTATAGTCTCATATATTTACAACAAATACATAAGTATAAGAAGCTTCACTTATCACAGAATCAAAATTGATTATTACACCAAATAAGGAAAAGGAAATGAATATGGTAAATTCTTAAATTTGTTTTGGATACATGCAAGTAAAGTCTCTTTTCTCTGTGTACAAAGGAGCAGACCCCATTCATTTGACATGTGACTCCTGAAATCTACACACTAATCACCTAGATGACCCAGATGGTGTTAATGGATTTAAACCTCAGTTCTTAGGAATTTCTAAGGAAATATCTTTTTCATGGGGAAAAAAAAAAACTCTACCTTTTGTATGTTTCAAAAGAAATAACTTAATCTGACCAACCCCTGTAGTTCAGAAGTAACACACCAAACAAACATCACTAACTTTTCACAGACCCATTTGTAGATCAGTTAAGATATAGGAGTGATTTAAAGAGAAATGTTCTTATATAAATCTATCCAGTTAATAAATATCATAAATCATTCATTTCAAAGGCAGGCACCTTGAAAAAATTTCAGAATAAGAATTGACAATGTCTTCACTAATGAAGTCTTATTACCCTGCCCTCTGAAAAAGAAATGTTAGACACTGTAGCTTTTTAAGTCAGAACATTAAAGAAACAACGAGAACCTGACACCCCTATCCTTTTCTGCATGCTCACCTTTGCAGCTCATTGAGCCCCCTGGCAGTGGGTAGACTGGGATTTTGCCTTAGGAAGTTTTGTTTTAAGTTGAGATGAGTGAGGTCTTGGCTGTAGAAGAGGTTGGCAGGCAGATGCTCTAGGCTACAACAGGAGAGGTCCACTGAGCTGATGCGCTGTGATGCAACCTATAGGGGAGAAAGCCAAAGGCCATTTTAATTCCATCCATTTATGCTGTAACGACTTTCTGTGGATAGAAATAAGACAACCCCGGCTGGGAACACAGACACACTATGCGCATAGCACTAAGAGTCCAAATACAAACCAACAGAGTATTTCCTTGGTATAGACCTGAGTCAAGTGCATACTATGAAAGCAGAAAACAGTGTCCTTGCCTGGAAAGCATTTACAGTAACCTAGTATGGGAGACAGGTTACAAAGAGCACAGATTATCCTATCAAGTTTAGTGATATCAGTAATCATCTCCAGCTATAGGGGTTATGTTCCTGAAAACATCCATGGTAAGAGAAGTCAGAGCTAAATAATACAAGACTTCAGAGTAAAGACAGGGTTGGGAGATGGGCACTAACATCTAGGCTGAACCTATGAAAGTCCTTGTATATTTTTATTTAAACCAGCGAGAATAAAGAAAAGTAGTATCAGTGGTATTGCACGTAAGTGTAATGATAATGGTAGCATACAATCGGATTCCATTGTTTGTCCGCTGTAAACTTCTCATTTGTTTCTTGCACAGTTTCAGTGAGATGCTTATAAATGCACTGTGTTTTGCTTCATGCAGGTATTCTAAGTAAAATGTATGTAATGCCCAAATGTTGATCCACATATTCAAAGCCTTCCTAGTTAAATGACCCCTTCTAGGACTACAGACCGACCCACATGGTGAAGACAGAAGCAGCACAGGGTAACCAGTCTCTCTCAAATGCTCTCTCCAGCATTCTGACTAATGTGCCAGCTCATGCCACAGTGCGTGGCTTCAGCCCTGCTTACACACACCTTGGCACCTTCCTCCTCATGGGAGCACTGTTCTAAGAGCTGGGCTGATTCCCCCTCATGCTCTACCTTTCCCAGCACTCTATCTACAATCAGTTTGATGTCCTCTTCTATTACCCAAACCCAGCTGTCTCTTTCCTAATTACAGAAGGAGAACGCGGTCCTTGGGAGTGTGGCTCTGGTGTCAGCGCGCGGGTCACATCCCAGCTCCCCAGTTAGGAGCTGAGAGAGTCCTGGGCAGATCGCTGAGCTCTCCGAGCTCCAGTGTTCTCATCTGCATAACAGGCCTATCTACATGGCTGGCCCAGAAAAGGCATTCAATAAATGGTGACTGCTAGTATTATCATTACCACTGCTACTTCCAAATATTGATAGAATGGTTGACATCGTATAGCCACTGGAATCCAAATGCTCCTGATGCTAAAACATGTTCATGTTTGAAGTTGGAAAACAATTCCTGTGCACACATGAAAGCTGAGGGAATGACGGGGGTAAAAAGTGCCTGGCAGGGCTCAACTCCAAAGAGTTTACAAAGGAAGTCTGGTTTGCATTTGGACAATTTCATCTTTCCTTGAATTTTCACCATTAAATAAGAAAAAGAAATCCCAAACAGAGCCAAATCATCCATATAAACCAAAAGATGTGAAAAGAGCCAGAATTTAATGGGCCTGCAAGGCAGGTGCAAACATGCCACAGCCACACAGGATTCCTAGGCAGGAAGTGAGGCTGCAAGTTGTACTCAGTCAAATCATTTGTTCAAAAATATGTGTTGAGTATGCAGCAGTGTGCCAGGCCTCGTAATTCCTGAGGTACAGCAGTAAAACAAGACAGTCTGCTCTGAACCAGTACACCTTAACAGAAGGAGAGGGCAATTACAAGAGTGCATGAGAATGGTTACAAGGGCAAGGGGCATGATATAAGGAGTCAGGAAAGGCTTTTCCCAGAGGACATGATGTCCAAGCTCAAGGTTGAAACTTGAGTGGAAATCCGTGTTTTTATCTGTCCGCAATCTTTTTTTCACTTCTTCTGGTAACAATCCTTCAAATGCATGTGATCCTGATGAGAGCAGCAAACGAAATACACTGACCCTCTGGCTACACAGGGGTGGGCATGTTCTCCAGGCTCGAGCAATCAGAGGACCCCATCTGCTGAGCCCACAGACTGATCCAATGGGTACCGGCAAGTGATCCAAACAAACGAGGCTAATCAAAGGCCTTCTGTGGGATTTCTATATCCGGAAGCTGAGAGAGGAGGGGGGAGGGGAGCCTCCTTAGAGCTACAGTTGAAATGAATAAACTAGATTCATATGTATCAACACGGAATGATAAAAAAACAAGTTGCGGAAAGCTATATACAGTATAATGCCATTTATGAAAAACATTTTTCACACACAACTCCATATATTATGTATGAATAGTTATATGGGCAATAAAGCTATAAACCATACATTGGTCATATACTAAATTAATGGTAGTGATTACCTCTAGATAGGCAGGGAGGGAAATGGAAATAGGACAGGAGATGGAGTTCGGAAAATAGAAGATGTGAAGGAACTATGCCAATATGTTGACAACTGGGGAGGCCAGTACATGGGAATTATAATACTATCCTTTGAGTTCTTTTTTGTGTGTGCAAGTGTGTGTAATTAGAAAAAATAATGTAATCTCAATAAAAACGTCAGTATAAAAAGGGGGAAACAGATGAGAACGGTCTTCCGGATTTCCTTGCATTCAGTGGTTACACTAGGTGGTAAAGCAGGGATGGTTCCTCCTCCTGTAACCAAAGATTCCCTTAATCCACTGTAGTGGCTGAATGGTCGCCTCCAAAAAGGTATGTCTGCATCTAATCTCCGAATCTGTGAATAGTACCTTACATGACAGAAGAGGAGGTGCTTATCCTGGATTATTGGTGGGATCTAATATATGTACTCGGATCCTGATAAGAAGGACGAGAAGGCTCTGAGCGAGAAGGAAGGCCATATGACCATGGAGGGCGAGGCTGGAGTGGAGGGGGCCACCAGAGGCCGGAAGCGTCAAGGCGGAGGTTGTCTGCTACAGCCTGCAAAGGGGCACAGCCCCGCCGACACCCAGATTTCAGACTTCTGGCCTCCAGGTGTGCGAGAGAACAAATTTCTGTTGTCGTAAGCCATGAAGGCTGTGTTAATTTAACGACAGCCATAGGAAATTAATATACCCTTCTCAATTTCTTCCATAGTATTGTAATTTTCATTTTCATTCATTCAACATGTTTACTGAATACCTTCTAAGTGCCAATTACTCATCTGGGAAAGCACTTAATATGCTTCAGTATACAAAATGAAGATCCCCGCCCTCATTAAACATACTTCACAAGGAAGTAAATGATACATTAAAAATTGGTAAATACTATGGGAAAAAAGATATAGCAAGGAAAAGGGGGTCAAAAGGGGGTCAGGATGTTGGGAAGGTGGCGGACTGTAATTTAAGTAAGTCGGTCAGCGGGGGCCTCACTGAAAAGTGACATTTAGACACGAAGTATATGAGGAAGTCAGCTGAACAGAACTACCTAGAAGACAAACACTACAGGCAGAGGAAGGAGCAGAGTAAAGCCCTAAAAAGCGATGTGCCTGCTTGCGGCATGTTTGAGGAACAGCATGGGGAGCAGTAAGGTACGGGGAGCGACCTGCAGGAGGTAAGAAGGTAACGGCCGGGGGTGGGCAGCAGATCCTGCAGAGCCTTTCAGGTCACTGTCAAGACTGGCTTTTCATGTGAGCAAAATGAGAAGTGGGAAGGTGCGGAGAAGCGTCTGTCTCTAGACTGGAAGCTCACAAGGGCAGGGTTTCTGCCTATTTTGTTTTCCGATACACCCCAGGCTCAGGACTTGGTATGACCCTCCAAAGTATTTGCTGGAAGAATAATGGCCACTCGACCACTTTACCACCCCGCCTTTCTCACCAGTTTGCATCTGATCCTTCTAGTATATTCTTTCATGTGGAGATTACTTTGAAGAGAACAAATTCTATTTCAACTGAAGCATCCCACTAAATACTCTCTTTGGACAACTAAAAGATAATGATTAAATGTCAAGTTGTATTTGATTCCTTTCCTCATTCTGGGCCGCAAGCTGTCCCTGCTGGAAACCAGGGGGGAGGAAAGCACATTAACAAAGCTGCAGCAAGCAAGCACAGGCTGTGGGAGTCGTGGCAGAACTGGAAGCATCTACCACGAGGCCAGGAATTAAGCATGTCACAATGGCCGTGGGACAGTGAGCTGTCAAGGAGGCCACGGACGCTACCACTAGCCTCTGCCCAGTCCTGTGCTGCCACAGAGCGAGGTTTAAATGCTCCCGCCCAGACCAGCCTGGCCACACCAGGGCCCCGCCACAAAGAGGTCTTGCATGACTTGCAAATGAAAAGAACTACCAGCTGGGCTACCTACATAGCATCCATGAAAGCTAAGAGCCTTCTCAAAATGAGAAAGACCTAAATGAGTAATAAAAATAAATCAGAAAACTACCTGTACGCACCCCTCAGAGCAAGCAGCCTTTTACTAGCCTAGCTTTTTTTTTTTCCCAAGTAGTAGTAGCAATAATAATGGCTAACGTGTAGGAGGCGTCACTTCTGATAGGCACACTTCTAAGTGCCTTAGACATAATACTTAGTTTTAACCTTCACAACAGCTCAGTGTAGTAAGGACTTATCCCCGTTTCAAAGAGGAAGGTTAAACTGAGTCACAGAGTGTGCCCAAGGTCACACAAAAGCATAGCAGAACCCAACTCTGGGTAATAGCCTGGACTATGAATGCTATGCCATCAAGTCAGGCCTGGGCAGAGTTCAGATCTGACCTAGGGGAGCTCCTCTGACTCCTGTGATAAAATAATAACGTAACCCCTCAGAGCAGAGCAAAGACAATCAGCAGCCATCCCTAGGGTAAGCTTAAGCCTTAGGAATGAAAGCAGGCAGTGACAGACAGGAGTCCTCCTGGACAGGAGCAGAGGAGACATCTGCTGACCACACACAGACTTCAGGAAACGGGGAGTCCCCTGAGGGCACCATTCCTGTCATCATGGTCCAGCCCACTCCTACCTCACGCTTGTCCACCTGGGCAGCAGTGATGCCACCGGGTGAACGCCCAATTGAATTTCAAAAGGTTACAGGAAAAGTTTACAAGGCAACAGAAATTTGGAAAGAAAATGAAATAAACAGGCACAGGTAGAAATCACCTCAAATCTTTGTTATAGAAAGGAACGTCTGAAGGATCTCACATCAGAATATAAAATCGTTTTGGCAAAAGCTACTGTACTTCCATTACACCCCAAACACAAGAATAGCGGGAGACGAAGTGGAGGCCCCAGCCACTTGACACACAGGAGAAAGGGCACCGTGGCAGAGCTGTCCTCCACCACTTCCCAGCCACGCAGCCCTGGACAAGTCACTCCACCTATCCATCTTCACCTCTCAAGTGGAAGAAGTCATACCTGCCCTGGTCAACTAAACAAGCTGCTATACATAAAATGTTCTCATTTTAGAAACTCAGGAGAGGCCCTGCAGACCAAGTATCCCTAAACCAACGACCACAGTTACAAGCAACAGAAACCTGTAAGCCAGGAAGAGCCCCAGCACCGGCCACCGCCCTCGGCACGCCGAGCAGGTACATGGATAAAGCTCAGACACGCAAGGCAGAGCACTACACTGGCTCTGGAGCTCACTGACCACTGATGAAGTGCCCATGAAGAAAAGTTCAGCATACCTGGGGCTTGGAAATCAGTGCTAGTCTGTATTAACAACAGCCACTTTTTTTTTTTTTAGGCTGATAATTTAGTGTTAGCAAATTAAATGGGATTTTTTTTTCCCCCAGGAACCTATGTACCCTGGGAGATCCATTAAAATGAGCCTGAACCACATGCTCAGGTTGTCTTCTTTTCCAAATGATTTGTAAACATGTATGAAAAGAAAGTTCATGTGGCCCTCAAATTATTTCCCCCAAAGAACACTGCGGGGTAAAAATCAAATGACAACAGGAACAGCGACCTATGCAGATCACCTACTGGGCTCTCCTGCGTTTCTAACATGCCACTCAGCTCAGTGCTTTCCTCAGTTTTTTCACTGCCAACCTTTAGGACGTGTGTGTTAAAAACAAGACTCTGATTTTGACTTGCATTTTTATAGCAATATATTAATATCTGTCCTATCCTAACCTATCCCTGCCATCTGCTCTTGCAGCGGGTCTGCAGTCTGCACTGCTCCCATCATGCTTCACGTTCACTGGGTGGACGGTCATCTTTCACAGGCAAGGGAAAGTTTAGAATGATCTTCATGTGACTTTTCTGTCCCCACTATGCTTTATAAAGTGGTATTTATCATTATTATATGTATGGCAGGTTCAAATCAAACAAAATGACTCTGAAAGGCTTGGTCAAAGCGGCTGAAATAGCACAAATAATTCTGCTTGTCTGAAGTAAAAGATTGCCGTAAACTGGCGTTATGAGTCATTAATTGCTCTGGCCTAGCCTTAGTGGCTTGGAAATTATGCTCTGGCTACAGGGATAGTCTCTGGGGAGTTTACGAGACTTCTGTAAAAAATTCTTAACCTTAACTAACCTAGTTTTCATTCTCACCCCCCCAAAAATGCTTTGGGAAGGCATCAGGTAGGAGAATATAAATTTAGAATAGCTTATTAACTTTATTAGCTAAGCATTCTAACAACTTATTTTCAATTTCATCCTCATCAAGAAAGTTTTATAATATTTTATATGAAACAAAAATTTCCAATTTCAAAAATTTTAAATTCTCACTGCTTCACAACATGCAATCATTTCTTTAAAAAAATTCTACCAATATAAGAAGAAATGCCTTATCTTGACCCCAGGCGACTTCACAATGACATCTCATTTCTTGATCCTTTACTAATTGCCATTTTATAAAATCTTTTATAAAAGATGCAGAAAATTCCTATAAAAAATTAGTTACAATGGTAATGTCCTAATAGGAGCATATAAAGCTGCCAATTTTGGACTTAGTAAATTCTACCAGAAATTCTAGTATCTTACTATTTCTTTGCCTTAAATGATTAAATGATATGACAAGAAAAAAAAAACCCAAGAAAGAAAATATACCCATTTACATATCATTCTAAATCACTAGAGGTCATGAAATGATAAACCAATGAAGACCAACAACGGGAAGGTCTGGAGAAGCTATCATTCATTAGCAGGCAAAAATGAGAGATGGGATTCTATGGGGGGGGGAGGCTATGATTTTAAGATTAGGCTTATTAAGACTATCAGGTACCAGTTAAAACGTAGTTAACAGACCTCCCCCCCCCCCCAAAAAAAAAAGAGTATGGAGAGAGCTACAGGCTGAAGAATGAGACAAACAAACAAAACTCCGGGCTCACAGTTCCAGCACCAGGCTATAACAACACAGACAAAACGATGCTGGGACATTTACAGCAAGAGCTCCTCCTAGGCCTCTTGGCTCTCTCTGCCAGGAGAGTGAGAGGCACGGGGATGAGTGAATCTTTCAACATATTTATCATTTGCTTTAATGAACCAGGCACTGTACTTGGTACTGGAAAGGTGCACTTCTTGTCTTCAAGAGTTTGGTCTCTTGAGGACACAGACACCTGACCACTGTAATTTAAGAGCCTATGTGCAATGGAGCGACAGAGCACACGGAGCCGAGAACACAACCTGAGCTCTCGTGACATCACCAGCACCTAGAATCGCCTCACTTGACTATCCGGGTGGTGCTCCCAGGCGCTGGTGCAGAGACCTGCACAGCCCCACAGAATGCAGGCAGAGTTGCAGTATTTGTCTAGTGAGCTCACTCTGCAGCCCAAACTAGAAATGCAGGCCTGGCACCTCCCTCTCTCCAAGTCAGAAGCAAGTATAAAAAGCTCAGAGGAGACGGCACCAACAGCCTTCCATTAACTGTGTCACTCTAACAGTTATCTCCCCGCCACACACATAAACCCCATTGTGTTTCTCAGTAACAACAGAAAAACAGAGCTCAGCTTGGGTGGAGATCAAATCTGAACTCCGAGTTCCTTCCTCATTTCCTTATTGGCAAAATTCGTGTAAACAACCTCTTTAGAATGTGACTACCTGAGAATGTCTCTGAGGTCCATCACTTTGGCATTCTCCCCAAAGTGACATCTCCTTGACAAAGGAGAAGGGAAAAGATAGCTGACCACAAAAAACTTATATTCTAACTTTCTACTTAAAGAAATAATATAACCAAATACTTTCAAGTCCGTATACAAGATCTGGCATGTTTCACATAGAGAGTTCCTTGATATTTCTTCAATTATTTCACTATTCTTTACTCTATAAAAGTATAAATCAGACCAGTAGGTAGAAGAATTTAACTCTTCAGAGTAGTTGTGGAAAATTCAATACTCTGGGTTACAAATATAAGGGTTTTCCAAGAAAAATAAATATATCATGGAAACTAAACTCTTAAGATATATTTTTTTTATGGTGGGCTAAACAACTCAGAAGATTACAATGATTTAACTTCAAAATATAACATGACCAGATACAGAAATCTGTTTAATCATGTACGCTAAGTTCCTCATATACCAATACTTGCCCAGTTTTTGAAGAATTAGACACAGGAGTCCCCTCAACACTGAAACCAATTTACTCTGCCCAGAAAGCATCTCGGGTTTCTTAAATACCTCTGGTCATCATTGAAGAAGATCAGTGGTCAGTGTCCAGTGGCTATCCTTAGCAGCACACCCCATTCAACAGACTGCTTGAAAAAAATCACCTTTTATTCTACTACTGAGCACCTGGATTCTGTTGACAACTGTGTGCATGAAGGACTTTCCTTCATCATTTTCAGTAAATCTCAGTTGTTATTTGAATATTGGCCACTGTAAAACATTAGAAGTAAAATTAAAGAAAAAAGAGCAAGGCAGCAGAACTTCCTGCATAAAACTTTATACCTCAGTTACGCCTTAGTTTCCTCACCTGCAAAATGGGATGATAATGTCGTAAAACCCAGCTCCTAGAGTTCATGAGCACCTACTTAACAAGGCTACTACAAAGCTCCTACAACAGTGCTTGGCACATTGAAAAAGTTACTAAAATGTTAGCTATTACTATTTGCATTACTGCTGTCACTACTGGATCAATTCAGTAGGCTCAACAATTTTATTATTAACATGCCTATCAACAAGTTGGGGGGACGGGGACAAAACAAAAAGTCTTTTTATTTTGGTGTTGACCTCATGGATGAATAACTAATTTAATAATGTCTCAAGAAAGGAAAACAATGGTCACATACTCTGTGTTTTAGCAGGTGGTATTGGCAAATACATAAAAAAACCAGACAGTACTCAGAAGGGATGCTAGCGAAGGGGTCTGGGAACCAAGTGACAAGGGCCAGAGATGTTGTCCTGGAAACAGACTGCTAAGGAGTGGGAGGTCCCAGAAATCACGGTAACTCTTCAGTACTTAGAGGTTATCAAATAGGAGAGGGAGGGGAATTCTGCAATATACCAAAGAGCAAAACTAGAAAGGACCCTGAGTCAAACTACAGGGATCAAGACTTCAGCTCACTTATAAGGAAGAACTGTCTTGTCTGACACTACTGGTGTCTGACACGCTCCAGATGTTTTTGAGGGCGGAAGAAGTCTAGGAGTCCACAAGCTCCTTTCCAAATCTTAAACTCTAAGTCTCTGAACTAAGAGCCACTTGATGATGACTAGAATTGAAGGTTAAATTAAAGAACACTTTCAAAGAAAATGCCAAATAATTGTTAAGGCAATTATTCTGGAAATTATTACAGTAATATTACCTTTCTGGCAACTACCTCACGAGGGTCCTTCCCAATCGTAAAATAACATATTGTAACTTTAAAAATAGCTGTAAGTTCCTCACTTGAAACCTAAAAGGTATTTTATTAAAGATAATAACAATATACAAATAGAATCCATGTGAAGAACACGTTTTTCTCATTTGCTGAGGTCCTGATGCAAGAAGTGGCGCCTAGAAGAGTGCCTAGCAAAAGAAAGGGTACAAGAAGTATTCTCTCCTCTCCCTCTCCATCTTTCCCTGGGGGCAGGGGAGCAACAACTCTCATTCCAACGGAGCTGGAGATCGGGGAGGGACTGAGAGACAGGGGGAAGGAAGATGGAAATACAGGGGATGCATTTAATATGGTAAATGTGTAAGTCAGCACTATTTCACAAAAGCATGCTTCTTCTGTTATGACAAGGTAAGCAAAAACTAGGTATCTTTTTCATTTCTATAAACTTAGATTAAAAAACAGGGGAAATAAAATTAAGTAGTTTTAAACTGAAATGACTTACAACTGAAGGGAAAACCCTTTCTTTAGGAATACATTAACTAGGATTTCAGAACCTATAGTTACCACAGGAAAAAAGTATAGACGGGATTAGCAATGTGGAAATAAGATGACGCACAATTATAACTGCAAAGAGATCCTTTTAATATTTTTACTATTTTGATCACAGTTTAGGTATTACAAAAACAGAATTTAAGGCAATCTAAAGCATTTCATCTTTAACTTAAATTCAAAACAGAATTTCTAAATTCCTTAATTTCATAAACTGTTGTTTATATTTGTAATAAGGAACGATTGTAAATTTTATTTATGTAACAAATCCATTACTATATTGGAACGTTAGTTATAATATTGAACTAGCAGGAAACAATCTAGACTGGCCAGCACTTTTTTACTTTAATAGCTTCTACTTTTTTCTGTTTTTCACACTGCTCAGACATCTGTGATATGACTCCATTTTTACATCGTGCACAGTTATGCCTTTGTGCACACATTACCTCTCCTTGAAATGCCCTTTCCCCACTCGTCTTTCTGGTAAACTCCTATTCATCCTTTGAGACTCAGCTTGCCCATGACCTTGAAGTCTTCTGGTACCCAAATATTTCCAAACTTTTCTCGTATCTTCACTACAGAACTGGTACAAGAGCAATCTTCTTGGGGTGGGGGGTGACATTGTATAAGCTAAGATCCATGTCCCTGAGACCCTCAGTTCTACTTCAGATTCTAACACACACTTGCTAGACTGTCCTTGTCAAATGGCCCTTGATTCTTTCTTTAAAGAATGGGTATAAAATGTGAAATGAGTTTCCAAAAAAGCCCTGTTAAGCCCTGGACTCTTCAGCAGAACAGTATTCAGACAGCAAAGCTTCTTTACTATTATAATCTTTTAAATACCAATGTACCAAACACAGCACAATCTCTAAACAACAGGTGACAAACCATGCGGACAAAAAGCAGCATACTCCCTAAACTACCCTTCAAGTTCAGAAGCAAAATATGTGTAAAACATGACTAAGTCATCTTAAAGGGTTCCTTGCAACTACATCTAGTGCCACAAGCCTACCTGCTAAAAAACCTCAATCCTATTACACCAGAATGATTTGACTCAAGCGGTTAGTGAAGTATTTATTCTCTGAGTAAAATCTGGACAACAAAAGACCTTTTTAAAGCACATGAACACAAAAGTTCAAGAGTGACTCATCATGTATCTTTTTCTTACTTAAAGGGTGATGTTTACTCACCATTTCACGTGATCTTTAATTCAGCATGAAATGTGGCCCCGAGTTACCTACCTTCTGCATTTTAAGGGTAAACCCAACATACCATGACAATCAAAAGTTCATTGCAGTGACTTTTTTTTTTCTCCAAAAAAGAAAAAAACAAGGTGGCCTAGAATTAAAATACAATAGTTAAAACTGAAAGAAACACAGCAGGAGAGATAACCAGCCCCTGATCAACAAGGACAGAGACACGTGGGCGAGTTAAGTGGCCTTATGAAGCATGAACTTATAACACTGGGCCATATACCTTATATCATATAAATAAATGAACCACAACTGGCTGCGAGCTGGTCATTGTGGAAGCTGGGTTACCTGTATGTGGGTTTTGCAATTCCTTTCTTCCCTCAGCTACCCTCGGCCTTTGTATCTCATGTCCCTCCAGCCACTCTGAAACATGCTGGCTACTCGGACCCATGTTGAGCAAACACAGCCTTTTTACACGGCATACACCAGGCTGTTTACCGAATTTTCAAAGCATGCTGTGCATTAATATTTTAGGAATGACTTTACAATCAATATTGTAACCTCCCACAGGAGCTATTTCCTCCACAGTATCTATCTCCCGCTAACACCCGCCCAAAATAAAAACACTAAAGAGACTGCCTTGGATAACATTTTGGCAAGCAGTACCAAATGCTAAGATTAAGTTTAAAAAATAGTAAGTGTATAAAAACTCATCTTGATAGAAAATGTCTAATTAATAACATTTTATAAATTTTCCTAAAATCAAATGAAACAAAATAGAAAAAAGATTAACACTTCTCTTATAGCTAAGATCCAGGAGCATATACTGAAAAGTCAATTTTCATTTCAAATTAATTATCTAATTCATTTTAATTTAAAAACCATTGGAATTTGGTTCTTTTTGCCCTCCTATCCTTAAAGGTGGTGGGGGGAGGAGGGAATGGAGGTGTGTGTGTGTGGGGGGGGGGTCATTAAAAACCAGAAACTCAGAAATTCCTTTTTGTTGTTGGTTTGTTTTCTTTCAGATCTTTATCAAAATGAATCCTCACTTAAAAATAAAACCAGTTTTCAGCAAACAAAAAAAAGGAATCCTCATTTAAACATCAGGATGGAAACAGAATCCTTTCTGTGAATGTTTCATTTCTCAATAAGAAGAAAAAGAAACTATTTCCACAGCAACCCTGAGTGTGACTGAACTATATAACTTCCTAATACCTCATATGAGCAAGAACAGATGACAATGGAAAGCAGAAGCTGGCGTGGAGGTGGCTTGTAACAGTTATAGTCAGCCTTGGCCACTCCGAATTCCCCATAAGGGCATATTCCCAATGAAGCGAGGTTCTCAGCCTCTTCCCAGCAGCTCCAACCTACTTTCCTAGGATACTGGATTAAAGAAAGACACTATGATAGGATTACTCACAATATCCAAAGTTTACAGAAGATTCACATCCAAATAGGGAATTCTCTTACCATTTCTTCTATAAAATCTAACCTCTTTAATCATGTCCCCTTTAATTCACTAACCATAACAACCAAAAATTTTGTGTATCTGGTTTTTAAGATTGGAAAAGGAAAGACACTATTGAAAACCTGTCTTTACTAAAATGTTTTGCTCTTGGTTCCCGACCCCTGACTTTTCAGGAAGAAATCTTCTTTCTCCCCATTGTCTGGCATCCTTAATTACTTTACCCCAAAAGGCTGCTGTGGTTAAGAGCAGCAGAAGGTGGTCCCATGTTCTCATAAACAAACCATATGTGTGTCTTTTATCTGCTTAAAATAAACAGATAACACTACAAAAAAGATTGTCTGGCCAATCAGTAATGATGGTCACAAAAGTATTTTATTTATTTATGTATGTGTTTATTAGCAAGTCACCCGCACTCATGCACACCACACACACACACACACGGTGTGCCAGTGTAAGTCCATTACATGCATATTTCATGCAAGCTCTAAGAGGTAAGTACTATTATCATTCCCTTTATCAAATGAAAAAGCTTAAAATGCAGAAACTTGGATCCACTCATTCAACAGGGAACGGCAGGACGTATGTCCGCCTTACTTTGAATCTCAAACTCTTCACCCCCACGCCATTCAGCTTCTCCAAATATACTGAAGGGAAAGGAGGTTAAGGTCCTAATTTGAATTCACTCTAGTTAATATCAGTTCACTACTAGTTAGCTACTTGTTATGACTAGTAACTTAAGGTCATTAACTCAAAGCCCCTCCCCGCTCCAGGAAGCATTCACCCACACTTGTAAGTGTGACATGTAAACTGCAGTCTTCTTATGTATGTCTGTGTGTGTGAATTATCTTCTACATATAGTGACGTTACATTCCAACACATACGTGTCAAACACTTTCTAATGGTAATACAATAATCAGTGGAATGGGAAATGCACCAACATTCCTCTCCCCCATCCTGTCACCATCGTGTTCTCCTGTGTCACAGTCCTCCCTCCCACCTTTTCCTATTGAGAGGTCTGATGCCTAAATCTGTTCATGGTTTGGATAATCAGAGAGCCTCCTTACAGATACACTATCCTATTAGGCCATGGAGATGGCACATGGGCCAACCAGCAATAAGAAAGTACTAACGAAGCTAACATTTGACATTTACAATCACAGCAACAAGTTAGAAACTAACCTTTGCCACACCCTATTTGATAGATATATCATAATCTACCTCTTGCGCTTCACCTCTCTGCTGCCTCTAGGAAGAGAAAGCTCTGAAGTTAATTACGAACTATACTTTGACAGTTTTAAAGGTGCAAATATGTAAAAGTCTAATTAGTGCTATCATTTCTAACCTAGGATATAATTCACCTAGTAATTCAAAGTAAGATCCTAGAAACGATTCTTTGTTTCTCCCTTTTCCTTATGCTCTGTAAGTAATTTACTGTATTATTAATCCTGTCACGATCTCCAAAGCACGTCCCCAAACGCATCTCTGCACTTCTCTCCATTTCTACCCTCACCTCCTGCCTTGGATACACAAGAGCCTCTTGCTCGGCAGTCCTCCCTGCTTCTATTCTTGTGCTCCACGATCCAGTCTCCACACAACAGCCAACGTCAGATCAGGTAACTTTCTGGAAGAAAACTCTTTAATGACTTGCCATTATACCAATAAAAACATTCGGCCTCTTTATCCTGTTCTATAACAAGACCCTGTCTTCCCTGATTGCACATCCCTCCTTCCAGTCTAAGGGCTTCACACTATCTTACTCGGATACTTCTTTCAGTGACGTTTCGGTTTAAGTGTCCCCTCCTCACAAAGAGTTATTCCTCCCCCATCATTCTCTGTCATTTCACTTGGAGTATAGCACTATGATTATTTGATATTTTCTTTCTTGTATGTTTACTTATTTATTGTCTGTCTCCCCAGTGTAAGCCCTACCAGAGGGGAATTGGACTTGTTCTTTGTTGTATCCTGGTGCATAAAATACATACCTGACATACAGAAGGTGCTTAATAAATGCTTGATCGGTTTAGAGCAGTGACTTTATCATTTGTTTGGATGTTTAACATACAAGACTATTAAACTCAATACCTATCAATCTTTTTGTTATTACTGTTTGAATCAAAACAACCCATCATTGGTAAACTTGCTAATTTATATATTTTTTTATTTAATTCTTATCTATGTTTGTTTAAGACTTTATAGCTTGACTTGTTCAAAAAAGAATGTACAGCAGCTGACTAATCTACTGCGTTTGGTCTGAAAGATCAAAACATCTATATATAGCACATCCTAAAAAGTACCTGACCAGTATTCCTCAAAATGGCCACAGTCATGAAAAACATAGACTGAAAAACTGTCACAGACCAGGAGTGACAAAGGAGATATGACAACCAAATGCAATGTGATACCCTGGGTTAGATCCTAGAATAGAAAAAAAGCCATTAATGGAAAAACCAGTTAAAGCCAAATAAAGCCTGGAGTTTAGTTCAGAGTAGTATTCGAATGTTGGTTTCTTAGTTTTGACAAATGTACCTATACTATCTTTGCAATTTTTCTGTAAATAGAAAATTATTTCAAAATTAAAACTTAAAAAAAAAAATCAACATCTCCATATAGACAGAAATTTACTGCACTTTGACCATAGTTCAGCATTTTATTCTGAATAAATGCAGAGTGTAGGCCGTTGACTTATTGCTTTGAACCCATACAACCACTTAAATATGAAAGCACAATATTATTTAATACTTATCTCTTTACATTTGCAACCACAAGAGCAGTTTTAAAACAATGAGACAGATGTACGCATTGCCTCTACTATCACATTAAGT
Organism: Hipposideros armiger; assembly: GCF_001890085.2. Classification (NCBI taxonomy): domain Eukaryota; kingdom Metazoa; phylum Chordata; class Mammalia; order Chiroptera; family Hipposideridae; genus Hipposideros; species Hipposideros armiger. Next base: position 620,976 of record NW_017731628.1, read on the forward strand.
CTACATGCAAGTCTGAAGGAGACATGTCCTCCTTTCCCATTTTCTCCAGCAGGGATGTTACCCTGCACATTCGGAACCGCCATTGGCCCACTAGGTTGGGAGACTCTTCTAAATCCTATAAACCTAAACTCTGCCCACTACTTTTGCTCTAAACGGAGGCAAAACTACTGTTCCTAAGTGTATTGCATCATCAGGGAACACAGTCTTTTACCTGATAATTCAAATGCAACCAGTATTTCAAAAAGACATTTTAGATATTATTCTCTAGTTTTCTATTAACTATTTTAGAAAGTTATTCCCTATTCATTCTCTTGATAAATAATTACCTCATACAGCAGTCTGAATCATACTGAACTTGGATAAGAAATTGGATTATAAATTCAAAAATATGAAAGCAAATTCCATGGTAATGCTTTTGCACCCCAGAGAGGTTTCATCATTTCATCAACACACCCAAAACCAAGGCACCAGGAGCTGTAATCCACCCATTTTACACATAATTCTATAAACATGATATAAAAATATCCTCACACACGGTACCTGAAATACTAGCATTTATTTATCTTTTTTATCATGCTATTCTGCTTTCCATTTTACACACACACACACACACACACACACACACACACACACACACACACAGTTTCATGAGTCATGGTGATCTTAATCAGGGGACTAAAATCGTCAAAATTAAGATGAAAAGAGAAATTAAACCATCCAAAAGGCAGAAGGTGAAAAAGTGAAAGGCAGATGACATAAGATCAGGCTCTTGTAAGAAAAAATAGTCAGTGGAAGAGAGGAACTTTGTGACAATTCTCTGGGAATTTTGCAGTTTTGCATTGTCCCACCCAGTCTCTTACATAATCTCAAGTTCATGTTCCTTATCTATTACATTAAGATAGTAACATAGGTTTACCCAATGAATTTTTTTTGAGTATAAACAAAATCTAGAAACAAAACACAATTTTTAAAAAGTTACTTTTCAGCCAAAATGAGCTCTTATAAAACTAAAAATTGCTAACTACTTGCAGAATCTGAAAAAAAAAATTTGGTTTTTTTTTTTTAGTGTATAACTATATTTCGTAACTGTTCAAGCAGAAAGCAACTCTAGCCAACTAGAAGTGGAACAGAATTCTTGGGTGCTTACCTTAGAGACTTGTCGAAGCCACCTTAAATACTCTGTGAATGTATCAAAGCAAATGTAGTAAGTCTGACTCTGGGGTCCAGAGGAGCTAAATGCTAAACAGTGCTGGTGCTTTTTCACTTCTTCTACCTATAAAAACAAACGAAGAGAGACAGAAAAAAGTCAGAAAGCAGAATCCCTGACACAGCTCGTTAACTATCCCGAAGATCAATGAGCCTGCACTGATTTGCACCTCTCGCGACATAGGTTTCTCTTATTATTTAATACGTTTAAGTTTCTGAGTCTAACCAATTTGAGTTACAAGGAACCAAAAAAGGGGAGTTTTATCTTCATTAGATTTCCCCACAATAGTGAAAATCTCTTCTTCCTGTTCAAAAAACTGGACAGAGTCCCTTTCTTACATTTGTAATATCCTCACAGCAGTGCTGGGGTTCCCACTTCCTCCTGTTGGGAGGCTGAAGATTTTACTTAAGAAGTTTTACTTCAGGTGGATTTTTTAAGTTAAGGGACTTTTGTATTACTCTGAATTGCAACCTTTTCTTATAAAGAGCTCTTCAAGCATATTAAAAAAGCTTTTTAAAATTTAATGTAAAATTGAGATTAACCTAAAATGAAACTCTACCATGAGAACTTTCAAGTCCTAATAATGCAGTGCTATGGTCAAATCAAATTTCTACTCGCAGTAATTTCTCCATCAGTAAATAAAGTAACGTGATATTACACAAACTCCTGTTTCATTTACAAAAATGACTACAAACCAAGTCACAAAGAAAGTGTAAAAAACTTTGAAAAAGATCAATATCACACAGACTATGTTCTTGAACCAAAATGCAATTAAGTTAGAAGCCAATAATTTTTTTAAAAAAACCTCAATTTAAAATCCAAGTATACTTAGAAAATTAATAACACACTTTAAACAATTCACAAATAAAAAAAGAAATCATACTCGAAATTCAGATATTCTTAGAACTAAACCATTAAAAAAATACTACGTGTAGAAATTTATGGAATGTAACCAAAGCAGTACATTGAGGGAAATTTATCATTTTAAATACTCATATTAGAAAAGAAGGCAGAAAATTTGATCAACATTTATCTCAAGAACTTAAGGGGAAAAAATACCAAAACCAAAAACTGCATAAACTTAAAATAGAATGAAGGGAATAATAATAAGCAGAAATCAATGAAATGAAAACCAAATATGCAAGAGAGAGCACTGACATTAATTAACAAAGCAAAACACTGGTTCTTTGCAAAGGCTAACAAGTTGAATATCAACTGATATTGATCAATATCAACTAAAGACAGATATAAATAATATTAACAATGAAAAGGGAGCCATGGCTACAGAATAAGCAAAGATTAAAAAGAGAACATTATAAATAAATAGTTTTGTGGCAAACTTTTAGAAAAATATATTTTACCAACACTAAATCAAGAAAAAAACAGAAGGCCTGAATATTTTCTTAAAAAACTCTCAAGACACTATCAAGCCCACAAGGTTTTATAGGTGAGTTTTACCAAAGTTACAAGAAACAAATCATTCCAAATTTGTGCAAACTCATCCACCAAACAAAAAATGAAGAGAAATACTCCAACCTATTCCATAAGGCCAGTAAAATAAAAAAACAGATCAGAGAAGTAAGAGGACAAAAAAATGACAGGCCAATCGGGCTGGACTCGAACCGCTGTTGCTCAGAGCTCAAACTCTTGAGCGAACCAACTGAGCCACTCGGCCAGCCCATGACAGGCCAATCTCAATCATGGACACTTATCTTGAACAAAACGTTGCATCAAAATTCAGTAATATAGAACAAAAAGTATCAAGAACAAGTTGGATTTACCTCAGGAAAGATAGTTTAACATTATTGGAACTATAAAATCATTCATCACATTAACAGATTAAAGAAGAAAAACCTATGATCATCCCCACTACTGCAGACAAAGCACTCGATAACATTCACTACCCATTCGTCATTCATAATAAAAACTTAACAAACTAAGAACACAAATAACTCCCTTAAACTGACAAAGGTTATTTATCAAACATGTACAGCAAGCTTCAATGTTGATATCGATCACTTTAAAATCGATAAGACAAAAATTTGCTGTTTCTATTCAATACCTTACTACATACAGTCCAGGCCATTACAATAAGACAAAGAAATGTACTAAGGAAGAAATAATATTGTCGTTGTTTGAATATGACATAATTAGCGACACAGTTAACTCCACAGCATCTATAAACATTACATTAGAGTAAGTTCAGAAAATTTGGCAAGGTGGCTGGATATAAAATCAATATTCAAAAATCAACTATTTCAATACGCTACAGAGAAAATACAATTTAAAAAAATACCATTTAAACTAATCAATATTGACAGAAATCAGGCCAGTGTTTTCTTTAGGCTGGGGAGAAGTGAGAGCAAAAAGGGTCAACGGGAAGGGGTGCAAAGGAGCACAAGGTAATTTTGGGCGGTGATATGATCACTATCTTAATCATAGTGATGGTTTAATGGGTGTGTATACAGCTATCAAGTTGCATCCAAGGGAGTATGCAGTTATCAAAGTATTATCAAAATGTGCAGTTTACTGCATGTCAGTTATAACTCAATCAAGTTTGGTGACGACGTAGAGAAACCAGAACACTTGTACACTGATGTGAGTGTAAAATAGTACAAAACAATCTTGGAAAAGAAACTGATATCCTTTGGTAAAAGTCCATATGCCCTACAGCTCAGTTAAGTGCACTTCTAAGTATGTGTCCAAGAGCCATATTTCTCAAGGCGGTCGCTATAGGAATTTTGGATTGAACAGTTCTTCAATGTACATTCTGAAGGACTGTCTAAAACTTTTTACTCTCTGAGCCCCTACCCTAGAAATGCCAATAGTGTCTGTCCCCTTTCAGCGAAGATATTGGTGCTATCCATACATTATCTACTTCTCCACTTCCTAGACCCCTTCCAATTAAGGTGGGGTCATATGACTAGCTTTGGCAAATGAGCCATGGACAGAACTGGTGTCACTTCTGCATCCAAACATACAGGAGTTAGTTAATAATATTCCAGCTTACTTCTTCTCCTGCCTAAGCAACAAAAGAAGGCCACATGTTCCAAATGTTATGAGAGCAGAGCCCCCACCAGGCTAGGTCCCTGTGCAATCATGTGAAAAAGGAATCTCCATCCATCCACAATGGACATGTAGGCTAAACGAGAAACAACGGTTATAAGTCACTGAGACGGGGGCGGGGCTGTCACCACGGCACAACTTAACTTACATTAACTGGTATGCTGTCTGTTGAATCATTTGACAATTAAAACACTCCCACATGTTACCAAATGTTCCCTTTGGGCACAGTAACTCTAATTGAGAGCTACTGCCCTAGAAAATATACTTGCATACTAGAAGGCATATCAACAGAAGACTATTTCAGCGGCGTTATTTATGATAACAAAAAACTAGAAGCAACCCAAATATCCCAAATATGGGAATTTATAACATTCACAGAGCGGAACATTATACAAAAAATGTGTATTACAGAACTGTACACCTGAAGCCTGTGTAACTTTACCGACAACTGTTACTCCAATAAACTTTAAAAAAAAAAAAAAGAAACGAAAATCACATATAGCAAGTGACATAGAATCTTATTAGGAAACACAATATTGTGTGAAAAAATTCACTCACTGAAGACCACACACAGTACAATACCATTTTTATTCAGATCGAACCAAGCACAACATAGTTACACGATAAAACGTAGTTAAGGAAAGTTCAGAAAATGACAGATACATATTCTAAGACAGTAGATAGCAGGTGGGGGAGACATGGGACAGATATAAAGAGAACACAAGTAGAGACACTGGTATTGATACTACTGTCATTCCTAAATTAAGTAGTAATAGGTTAACAGTTATTCAATTTATTATGCACCATAATTTAACAAATATTAAATAAAATGTTAATTAAAGTTATCTAAAAATCTATGTTAAATTCTAAAGTACAAACTAAATAGAAAAATGCACAATGAAAATACTTATCTATTACACAAATACTTTTTCAACAATTAAATTTTAAGACAGCTTTAACTTCATATTTCAAATTCTACATTTGAAAATGTAAACTAATGACCATGCTCAAGTGATGTGTCAAATTTGATCATCATAGCAATTCTAACTAGGTTATGAACAATCTAACACCTCATTTCCAGCTCTTCTTTATAAAAATCTAAAACAAAATTTAAAAACCCTTCCATTTACTCTCAGTTTTTCCTTTAACAATAGAACAGAATGAAAAAAGAAACAGATAAACATTAATGAAAACTCAAGAGTGCAAAGAGTGAATTATTTTTTCCTAACTTGGTCAACGGGTTTTAAAAGACAATTTCTCAACATACTCAATTAGTTTTAAAGGCATACTGCAAAACGGGTTTTACAAGGTTTGCCTGTGAGAGAAGAAAGCTATTAACTTTGCCTGTGAGAGAAGAAAGCTATTAACTTTCAATTCACTCAATGGTAGAAGTCCATCCAGTAACAGGCCTGGTAATCAGGACAAGTCTCCAGCTCTGAATAAAAAATGCTAATTATTACTGGGTCTTCTGACCTTATCTGAACATCCCTGCTTTCCTGCCTCTGCGTCTCTGAGCACCATAATCATTCCCACCATCTCCTTCACATGTCAATAGATTTTTCACCCTTCCAGTTCTACCAAATTGCTACCTCCTTCACCACAAAATTCCCCAATTCCCCCCATAAAACATAGTATCTCCTTCTAGTACTCCTCCCCACTGCTTTTGCGCCTGTGTTAGGGCAGATATGGTTGTGTCCATCTTTCATCTCTGGATAGTAAATTATAAGCTATTCAAAGACAGGGATGGTGACTTACCCATCTTGGCATTTCTGGAATGCCAAGCTAAGTGGCTTCTCCACAGAGGATAGTTAATAAACAGTTATATTAAATTTGCCTATGCAAATCCCTAACACCATAGAGAAAAAACAGAGTGCTGACCTAACAAGGCATCAAACATTAAATATGCATTTTTAATGATGACCTATGGGGGTAATAACATTGACTAATTTTTCAGTAATCCATCCAAAGGACAAACTCTTCAGTAATAAAATGTAACTAATTCTTCAATGCTCAGACAAAAGTTAAGAAGCAATGACAACCTATTACTGCACATATCCGATGTCACCTGCTTCACTTCTAATCCCTGGAACCAGCAGATCAAATATTTGTCAATAAAAAAAAGGTCACTTGAACAAAAGTTGTTCTCTTATTTTTCCTCATCCTGCCTTCTCTCCTAAGCCATTCAGGGGGGGAAATTGTAAAGAAAATATTACTTTAATAGGCTTCCAATTTCCAAAAAGCCTTTTCTTCATCTAAATTTGCCTTCTTGTTTATTAACAGATTATCATGTCACTTAAAAACCAGAAAATACTGACATAGAATTATGGTAACGATACACTTACCAACGCTTGGAGTTTATAAATAAATCTGGGGGGAAAAAAAAGAATGCAACATTTTCCCAAGCAATCTGGTTCTTTCTATTTTATAAATGATAGGAATAAAATAATTAACATGCCCAATTAAATGCCAGCTATATCTATCACTTGTACCACAGGTTTTCTCCAAAATGAGTATCATTGCAAGTTCAAAATCCATGACTAGCTATGGCAGTAAACTAAAGATGCTAACCCCACTGGTCATGAACCCAAATCAACAGAGAGGTATGGCAAAGTGGGATCAAAGATCCATGCTAGAGAGTCTAACCTTCCATTAGCATGCTTGACTGGTCATGGACTTAAGGTTCATTATATTATACTACAAAACAAATGCCCAAGATATCAAAAAATGTCTACTCAAAAGTAATAAGGTATCATCTACAGCCTGAAATATAACACTGATATTCTAGTTGCTCTATTTTCAGTCCTGTAGGTAAATGAAGCAAGGATTACCAGGGCCTCACATGAGCCAATGGCATCGCTATTTTCTGCAACTCCACCAACCAATAATGCCTACTGGTGGGATACAACAGGACTGAGTAAGACCTTAGATGAGTCGAAAACCATCTACCCATTACTACAGAAATGGCTCTAAGTAAGCTCCTTCATGATGCTGGGAACCCTGTTGGTATTTTGTTTGTTTTAAACTTACTTTCCCACCAATCAGTGGCAGAACATGCATCTTTCCAGTCAAGCTGTCTTTCACAGATGATACTATTAGGCAGGTGCCACATAGGATGACTTGGCGTCTGGTCCATCGGTTCACTGGCAGCTGCATTTTGCCTTTACGGACATTATACATTCCTGAGAGCTGAATCCGTTCAGAGCTACCCGTGCTGTGAGGTTTTCCTGAAACAAAAGCAAGCAAACATTTTTAGACTTAAAGAAATGAGCCTTTTTCTACTCATTAGCGTACCAGATAAATTACCTGGACATAGGGAAACAATCTAATTTATAATTGAGAGAATCTGAAACCTGCAGTAATGCAATTATGGTGAGAACGACCACATCTACTCCACATGTTTGGGTACATTTCAATACTAAGTGAAGAAGAGCTTTTCCTTAAAAACCTAGAAAAAGACCATTTTAACTTGTCTGTTGTAACCCAACTTTTATTTTCTTCTTTATCCTTCACAATTTAATTTTACGTTTACAAAAGACATGACAAGATATTTATGAATGGCTAGAGTTAATTTAAATACACTAAGAAGAAAATATTACTGAGATAGGATAACATTCAATATCTAGCATTTAATGAAACTAATCAGTTTTAATGGCATTAACTGCTACTATTCTTCCCCCTAAAGATATTCAATGTAATTTACTATTAGGAGACAATTAAAAAATGAATGACTTTTCTAATAAGAAAATGCTACTCTGTAACCATAGGTAAATCTTCAAAGATAACTTAACACCAACCTATGAAGGATGCTGTGCTGTGGTGCTTGTGACTCACGGAGGGAACCCAGATATATATATGGGGGNAGAGAGAGAGAGAGAGAGAGAGAGAGAGAGAGAGAGAGAGAGAGAGAGAGAGAGAGAGAGAGACACTCAGCAACAGATCTGAGAGAGACCGTTTCCAAGCTAGAAATGAATTTGGTAGAAAGACATTCAGACAAGTCCTATCAACTGGATGGGAGAACTATTGTGATCAACATGTGACAGAGTTATATCAACAAGGAGAAAAATGTTTCCCAGTTCTAGACATTGAATATATACCATCAAAGAGTACTGAAGCCCATGCTCAGAAAAAGGTTTCTGAGGGACACCTGTCCTCAAACAGGACTCAAGCCAGAAGTGTTATCTTGTATTGATTTAGAAATTTGCCTACTTGCCAAGGGCTAGCAGAAGAAAGAGATCCAAGAGAAATTACGTTCTTATGAATAATAAAATTAACATAAATACCAAGCACTTTTGGTAGATGTCTAATACCTACTAGAGAAGGAAACAGGAAGAACAGCAGCACCAAAAATAGATCTCAGGAAGATCCAAAGAGTGACCCCTCCTAATACATACCTCTGGGCAGAAATGTCAGCAAATAACAAAGCCAGCAGATTTGAATTTCACTTCCTCTTTCTCCCAGTGTATCAGAATGTTTTATAAAGTGAATACTGCACACCACATAATTTTGCTGGGGATGGGCCACAGTGAAGTGTAACAGTGGTTCAAGGAGTAGAAGCTGGCACCCAGCTGGGAGCTCCCCTGAGTCGTCTGTCCCCCAAATGCTAATGTTCCCACAAAGCAGTAGGGAGTCCTAATGGATGTGACCTGCCAAAGGCTGCCAGTAACGGATCAGACCACACTCACTCACTCGCTTGTCCATTCTGCACACATCTATTTACACCCAGAGAGAAAGCTGCCCAGGCTCCCAGTCTAACAGCGCCTTTCTAATGACAGATGCTCTTGCTGTAGGGAAGAAGGGGGAGAGAAGAAGACACTCAGAGGAAAAATGAAAGGTGAGTGCAAGACCAAAAACAATAGGCAAGGGGCAACTGGATTTACAAAATCCAATTTCCATGACTGTAATGAACTACCATTCTCTAACAAGGGATCTAAATACACACACACACACACACACACACACACACACACACACACACAAATGCATACAAAAAAACAGGCATTTTATTCAGCCACATCCGAGATCAGCCTCAAGGATACTTGTTAAACCTGTCACGCTGTAATTAGAGACTGAAGAAGAAGGCAACAGGGATACAGAAGGAACAGCCCTTCAATTCTTCAGATCCACAAAAATCCTAGAGAAAGCCCCAGAGCAAATCACCCGATAGCATGGACTAAGGTCGTAAGGGATATTTAAGGGCAAAGTAGGGAGACATCCACAGAGACAGGCTTTTTTATTCCCTACTTAGGCAATTCCCGAGAGGCCCAAATAGTCCTGGAGCCTCATGGTAAGATCAGCCTGTCCTTGGAAAGCCCTGAACATCCCAGTCTGAATCCAATCCCTCTTGTTTTGTTCTGACTGACTGAACTTCAATATCCTTCTCGGTTCCCTCCCTGGGTGCTCCAGAGAAGACACACCCTCAGCACTCTGGGGCTCAGGCAATATACCAACAGGGCTTTGGGAATGTGGAGATGGGTGAGCAATAAACTCGTATACCTGAGGTGCCCACTCCTTTATATCAGACTTCCTTATTCTACGACATAAGGAATTGTTTTAGCTCTCCCTGCCAATTCTCTAACTTCTCTATTCAGAGGAATTCCAATTGTCCTATGCTCTCATAAATATTGACAACTCCAAAGTAACCAATGCTTGCCAATTTAACTTTGGATCAATTGTGATAACTTTCATTTTAGAAATATTCCTCCAGTTCCCTAGGTTGAAGGTGCTTCTTCCATGATCCAGGAGGAAAGACGGACAACAAAAGCAAGTGTTCAAGCTGGGGTAGAGACCTGACCACAACAGAGGTGATTTAAAACACACTTTCTCACCCTTACTCACTTGGCACATGGTCATCTCATTTGACACACACACGCCCGTAAAACCTGGAAAACGGGCACACTGAGTTTCCTCATGCCCAAAGTGGTCTCACCCTCTCTGTCCTCCCCACCTAGTGCCTCCTACACTCCAGCAACCACTAATCTGCTTTTTGTCACCTTTTGTCCATGTTGTTTAGTGCGCCAAGAGTTCATTCTTTTTATTTTATTTTATTTTATTGCTGAATAAAATACACACACACACACACACACACACACACACACACACACACACACACACACACACACACACCCGCAGTTTAACCCTTCAGCGGCTGGTGGACGTTTGGATTGCTTCCAATTTTTTTTTCCTATTTCAGCCGATTGGTGTACAAGTTCATGGGTGGACTTGTACTTCTCTTGGGTAAACACATGGGACTGAAATGGCTGAGTTGTGCCATTTCACCCCTGTCACCAGTGCAGGCGGGTTCCAATTGCTCTAACTCCTTGTCTATAATTTTTGCTGTCCTAGAGCACATGTGGTGGTATCTCATTTTAGATTTAATTTGCCTTCCTCAATGATGAATGATGCTGATCATCTTCTTAAGAGCTTATCTGCAATCCACAAACCTTTGCTGAGACAACTAATTCAAATCTTCTGTCCAGTTTTAATTGGATTGAGCCCCTTGCATATTCTGAATACAATTCTTTCTTTTTTTTTAATACAAGTCTTTTGTCAGATATATGACTTGCAAATATTTCCCCCCAGTTGGACTCTTGCTTTTTCATTTTATTCACAGTACTTTGGGGGGAAAAAATTTCAATTTTAATTAAGTCCAATTGTTTGATTTATCTTTTAGAATTAATGCTTTTTGTTATGTTTAAGAACACTTTGGTAAATTCAAGGTCACTAAGATTTTCTATGTTTTCTTCTAGAAATTACATAGTTTTAATCCTTACATTTAGGTCTGTGATTAATTTCAAGTTAATGTTTATTCATAGCAAGAAATAAGTAGAGGTTCAAGAGTTTTCTGTTTTTATTTTTTGACAAATGGCTATCTACTTTATTCCAGGACCATTTGTTGAAAAAATTATCCATTCCCACTGAAGAGCTTTGGTACCTGTATCACAACTCAATTGACCGTTGTTGGGTGGTTCAATTTCTTGATCATTCCTGTTCCATTCATCTACTTGTCTATCTTCAAATAATATTACACTATCTTGATTACTGAATCTACAATTAGTCTTGACATTAGGTAGCATGAACTCTCTCCTCTGTGAAGAATGACTGTTTTACTTCTTCCATTGCAACCTGGGTATATTTCTTTTCTTGCTTCACTTCACTAGCTAGAAACTTCCATACAATATTGAATAGAAGAAATGAAAGCAGACATCCTTTCCTTTACCTGCTCTTAGGGGGGTAGCATTCAGTTTCCCACCATTAAAAACACTATTAACCATATGTTTTTCATAGATGCCTTTTATGAAGCTGAAGAAGCTTCCATCTATGCCTAACATGCTAAATTATTTTCTTTCTTAATCAGAGACACTGAAATTATTCAAACCACTGCTTCCATCATCTATTGAGATGATCACAATAAATTCGACTGCTTCTTAAATTTAAACTAGTCTTGCATTCCCAGGATAAATTGCACTTGGTCATGATACAGTATCATTTTTACATACGCTGGATTCAATTTGCTAACACTATCAATAATTATTACATTTATAATCATGAGGGATTTCAGATTATACTTTTCTTTTTTGTGTGTCCTTTTCTGGCTTTGGTGTCAGGGTAATGCTGGTCTCATGGACTGAGTTAAAGTACTCTTTCCTGTTTACTTTTCTGGAAGAGCTTGGTTGAAATTGGTATTATTTCTTCCTTAAACATTTGGTAGAATTCACCAGTGAAATCATCTGGACTTGGAGTCTTGTTTTCTTCTGTTTGTTGTTGTTGCTATTGTGTGTGTGTGTGTGTGTGTGTGTGTGTGTGTGCGCGTGCGTGTGTGTGTGCGTGTGCGTGTGCGTGTATGGCGGTGGAGGAGGTTTTAAATTATAATTTCAATTTCTTTAACAGAGTTAGGGCTATTCTATTATCTGTTTCTTCACGAGTAAGCTTTGGTAGTTTGACTTTCAAGAAGTTTGCCCATTTCATTTAAATTGTCATACAGTTGGCATAAAGTTGTTCACAATATTCCCCTATTATCCTTTTTTTTAAAAGATTTTATTGGGGAATTGGGGGAGGGGAACAGCGCTGGGGAATCGGGGAAAGGGGAACAGACAAGTTGCTGTCCTTTTGTTCTTCAGTCTAGCTCTGGAGGACGTTGCTTCACTGGCCCATGTTGGTATTATCATTGCGCTCTTCCCAGGTGAGGCAGATCAGTCGCCGGCCTCTGGACGGCCGCTCACAGCGGCTCTTGGCAGCTCACACTGGCTGCCAGCTGCTCATGCTGCCTGCCAGCCACATACGGTAGCTTATGGCAGCCCACTGCAGGAGGGGCTGCAGCCTGTGCCGTCGCCAGCGACTCACAGCAGCCCAGCTCCAGGTCGAGCTGTTGTTCACCATCTTAGCTGTAGAGGGCAGTGTCACTGGCCCCCATGTGGGATCCGAACCGGGGCCCTGCTGCTCAGAGCTGGCATCCCAAGCCAGTTCTTAACCAACGTGCCACTCGGCCAGCCCTCTCCTATTATCCTTTTAGTAGCTACAGAATCTATAATGGTGTCACCTCTCTCATTTCCAATATCGGTAACTTGATTCTGCCATCTTTTCTTGGTCAGTCTGGTTAGAGGATTACCGATTTTACTAAGATCTCAAAGAATCAGCTTTTGGTTTTATTCTCTATTGTTTTTCTGCTTAATGTTTCATTTATTTGTTATCATTAATGCTTCTTTTACTAATTTTTAGATTAATTTACGCTTATTTTTTCTACTTTTGTAAGGTGGAAACTGGTCACTGATTTGAAGCGTTTCTGTTTTCCTAATATAGGCCTTTAAGTGCTATATAAACTTCCTTCTAAGCACTGCTTTAGCTGCAGTCCACAAATCCTGGTATATTGTGGTTTTAGGTTCACTAATCCTTTATTTTAAAGAGTTTATCGTTAATCATCTCTAGAAGCACGCGCACACACACACTCATACACATGCATAAGTATATACCTTCCACATCTCTCCTTAATATGCTTATGCTTTCCTTTATCATCACGAATATATGAAACATAACTATACCAGTTGCTTAAATGTCCCTGTCAACTAATTCTATCCTGGGTATCATTTCTGTGTCAGTTTCATTTCACTGAGTTTCCTCCTCATTATGGGTCTTATTTTTCTGCTTCCTCGCATACCTGGTAATTTTTGTTTGGATACCAGTCATTATGAAGTTTATGCTGTTGAGTGCTGGATGTTTTTATATTTCTATAAATATTATGGAGTTGTTCTGAGACACAGTTAAGTCAGCTGGAAACAGTTCAGTTCTCACGAAGCTTTCTTTCTAAGGTTTTTCATATAAGAACCACAGTGGCCTTAAGCTTTGAGCTAATAGGAGCATTAGCAAGCAATACTCTGCTGAGTACTCTGATACCCTGTAAGTTACAAGATTTCCTACTCTGGTTGGAAAGAGCATGAACTATTCCTGGTCCTGTGTGAGCTTCAAGGTTTCTGCCCTCTGTTCCTTTTCCGTCGTTTGCTCCCCCCAGCCTTGGACAGTGTCCTCACATAGACGCGCTGATTATCACTCAGCTGAAGGCTCGCTGGTGGTTCCGTGAACACCTCCAGGGCCCTGTCTCTCTGAGAAGCTCTTTTCTCTCCAGCACATTGCTCTGCGGAGCCTCAATGGACTGGCAGCTCTGTGTCCTGAACTTGGGGTGAATACCAGGCTCTGGGTTCCTCCTCTCTGCAGCTGAGGCCTAAACCTCTCTCCCATCAGCCAGCTGGTACATTTGTAGGGTTCTTCCGATTTGTGTTCCCCTCTCTTAAGGAGTACATTTGTTGTGGGATTTGTGTCCTGTGCTTCCTGGTGCTTAATGTCTGAAAGATGTTTCACATATTTCATCTGACTTTTAGTTGTTTTGGGTGAGACAGTAAACGCAGTCCCTGTTACTCCATCTTGGCTGGAATCAAGTACCATATTTTTTAATGTAATTGTTTCTAATACCGACCATTCACTTATTTTTTTTTTCTTTCAAAGTATTACTATATTCAGAAATTCAGAGAAGCCCTGTCAGATGAGTGGATGAGAAGAACTATCTGCCCTTGACCAAAAACAGCTCCAAACTTCAGTATTAACATGGTTCTTCTGCTCTTCTTTTCCAATTATTGACTGTAATGAGTACATAAGCAACTTCTAATTTGCTACCTTATTGTACTTTTAATCCTAAAAACAATAGGCCTAAAGTTAGCTCTCTACCCTTTTTCAAAGTAAAGGACTGAACGCTGGGGTAAATCTTTCCCTCCACTCAGAAGTTCTTCTTGACATACATATTTGTAAATATTAATCTAAGGAGTTCAGGCTTCTGAACAATTCACTTCTGGTTAAGTTGGGTGTCAGTCACTACCTTTCAAAAATAAATGTAAAGAGAATAATGCATAGTTCATTAATCTCTCTAACTCTGCCACATATATGAGCCCTCATCCTTAACAGACATATAACTAAGATAACTGTGTAGAGACACTCTAATGGAAAAATGCTGACTGAGAATTCTAAATAAAATAGCCTTCTTTGTTGACACAAGTAGGAGCAGGCAGATTATTGTAAAGGAGCTTTGGACATGGCGGTTCTAAGTGTGGTCCCAGGACCAGTAATAACAGCATCACCTGGAAACTTTCTAGAAATGCACATTCTCCGGCCTTTCCCACGAACTACTGACTCAGAATCTCGGGCAGTGCTGCTTAGAGACCTGTGTTTTAACAAGTCCTATATATACACACGGATCTGGGTCAAAGAACAGAGGATGCTGAGGTGCTTAGACAAAGCCCCCCATCTTTTAAAATAAGGGTCTGGGTTTTGTTCATTTCTATTTTCTTCTCCTTTCCTCTCTTCTCTTCTGTATTTTAAAGTTTTCACTTAAATGTCATCCCACAAGATGAGAGAACTTTAACTTTGGAGGGAGTAAAAAATACAGTAAAAAAATCACTAATTTGAATGTCACTAACTTAGAATGTTCACCAGGAGCTTTTAAAATTGAAGTCTACTTCTGTCTTACCAGTAGAAAATGTTATTAAAGAAATGAATAAACATGATTAGAAGAGAAGTATTTATATATTTAAGGGAAACTATAGTCTGTTATCATATACATATTGTGTTGATTCATTAGGATTTACTCTAGGCAAGGGAAGCCAGAATAATGGGAGTAGAGTTGTAAATTTCAAAAACAATGGAAAAAGCTCACAGTAAATGCACTGTCGCAATGCCCATAAGCCAGCATTTCCACTCCTCTTTTATTGGGCATTTTTAATATTCCCTAAGGCAACCCAACTTCCAGCCACACTAAGCAGCCTGCCAAAGCTGTTCAGGTTATCTCCTGAGGGACCCGTTGTTATTTCTGTTAGTATTCTGGTTATAAAGATTCATGGAGTTAAAGCCCTGCCCCTCCCCAATCCATTTTCTCATAAACCCTTTTATTTTTAATTTACAATTTTGGAGATCATGAGAATTTACAGAAATACATACACACACACACACACACACACACACACATAAACAGAAACACTTGTTTTAACTAGAAGACCATTGAAAAAAACATAGAAATAAGTACAATTTTAGTTGCTGCCAATTACATGTCTTTGCCAAATATATCCTAGTGTCTATCACTGCACTAGTTGAAAAAAACATCTCCTCAAATTCCTTTAAATTCTTCCCTTCAAAAGGTGGAGCCTAATTCCACTCCTCTCACATGTGGACTGTGCTTTGTGACTTGCTTCTAACACACAGAACGTAGCGGACTTGAGGGCTGCTTGGGACTTCTGAAGCCATGTGGGAAAAAGCACATAGCCACCTCCCTGCTCCATCTAGGACTGCTCCCTCTGGGGAAGCCAGCTGCCGGGAGATGAGGACACTCTGGAAACCCTCTGAAAAGGCCCACACAGTGAGGAACTGAATATTTCTGCAAACAGCTAACAAGGAACTGAGGCCTCTTTTCAGCATCCACGTGAGCAAGGCATATGTGGTGCACACCGTCCAGCCCGTCAAGCCCAGAGAACTGGGCCCCTGAGCCATCTTGACTGCAAACGTCCTGCTAGTCTCCAGCCAGAACTACTCAGCTAAGCCATTCCAAAATTCCTGAATTAGAGCAACGATAATGAATGTGTGGTGTTTTAAGCCACTAAGTTTTGGGGGCAGTAACTAATACAACTCTACTATGTTGGTTTCACTTATTTCTATTTACCTGAACATAGTAAAACATTAATAACCTACATTTCCCTAAAATAACCTATAAAAGTATTTATAGGGCTTTGTATAAACTAGAGAAGGTCTACTATAACCAGAAATAGTCAAAAGCAAGAATAAGAACAGCACATTAAGCAACCACAATTTCCAAAACTTTAGAGAATGAAAGTATTCATGATTATATGGCGCCAATGCCTTAGAAAGTTTGATCACTACATAGAAGTTAATGAAAACATTTACCAAGTCCTTGGAGCTGAAAATTGTCAGGAATGGGTAAAAATACTCAATTCTCACCTCACCTCTTCAACTGTTAGAGCTTAGGCTGATAAAACTCTAAAGCATGTTTCTTATTGCATATAAATCCTTAAATCCTCCTGACTACCTCCAGTGACAGAAAGACTGAATTAAATTACTTGCCTAGGGTCATTTCAAGAGCTGGCAGAAGGATTTAAATGACCCCATAACAAGGTCTACAGATCTGAGCACTGAACTAGCACCTGGGAGTTTTGTCTCAGAGCTGAAAGGCTGAGCAAACTCAGCAAGGCGTGCTGGCAGGCCCTTTGAAACAGATGTAAGACTAGTTGCACTTAGCTAATGGAAATGACAACCAGCTGCTAAATAGACTTCGGGAGGGTTAATTTATTCATCAGATCAAAATATATAAAGCCAACTGCCCAATCTTGCTTCTTATTGACAGCTACTCAATTTGATTAGGTTTATTTATATCTCCCAAATTACTGTAGACTCTAATCCAGGGGTGTCAAACTCAATTAAAACATGGGCCATTTAGTGCAACAGGCAAGATTCACGCGGGCACATCACACTTACAAATTTTGTTAAATTTATATTCTGAAGTGAGGATTCAGGAATATGGATAGGATAATTAAAACATTATATAATTGCTTTTATTTAAAGATTTATTTTATTTAATGTATTTATAAAACTAAAATTATTCTTTTTTACCCGAGTGCACTTTTTAACCTTTTCGCTATTGGGATCTGTTTACATTAGGTGACACTGACAGTGGCAGACATATCGCTTCCAAACGTCGCCGGAACTGAGTCAGCGCGTTTATACATGCCCACAGGCCCCCAGGAAAGGCACTGGGCCACATGTATACTCGTCTTCAGTAGATAGGGTTAATGAGGAAATTGTGTGTACGGTATTGCCTTGATCTCCCCTAAGCGCTATTTTCTTCATAACATTTTTTTTCTATTTTCATTTTATTTCAGAGCATCGCAGGCCACAAAAAATTACCTCATGGGCTGCATGCGGCCCACGGGCCGCCAGTTTGACACCCCTGCTCTAATCCCTGAAAAATGTCAGCCCTTTCTCTAATCTCTGAATTCTTGAATACCACTAGAGCTTAAAATTTCCCTTATAATATTCATTAAAGCAGTACCTGGAAACTGTGGGCTATGCTTTCATACTCTTACAGATTCTGTAAACACAGGGGCCAAGTAATTGAAAAGAGGGAAAAAACCCTAAGCAATACACTATTGCTAATAGTTTTAGCAATAAAACTATTGCTAATGTAACTAATATAAACCACAGTAAAATTAGCCATGAACTAAACAAATCTGAATAATCAAAGTAATAAAGGTGATTAGTATGACTGGACACTGGGTATCATATATAGCAAACTATAATAAATTAAAATGCTTAAAGGAGATGCTGAATAAAGTCAAGTTACAGCCAAGGGCCTCAAGCTTGAGCATGCACCAAATCACCTAAAGTCTCGCTAAATGCAGACTACAGGCCACCACCACCCAGAATTTCGATTCAGTCATTCTGGGTGGGGGCCCAAGATTTGGCTGATGCTCAGGTCTGAGGACCACAATTTGAGGCCAACTGAATTACAGTATTAGGTTAATGTCTTTTTTACTTCATGGATCATCAGCATTTGGTTGATTCACTCACCTTGACCAAAGAAGCAAGTGAATCAAGTTGGGGAGAAGATGAGAGAGGCAACTGGGAATGAACTAGAGAGCAGGCTCTGCCTTTTTTTATTTTTTCTTCCTTCCCACATTTCCTGTCCTCATAAGAGATGAGATTCACTTCTCAGGCATCTGTAAAGTTCCTCCATTCCATCATCAAAATTACTTCTTAGTTGTCTGAACATCTGATGCTCACATTTCATCTTGGGATGTGTATTTAGAGAAGGTATTTTTTTTTCAAATGTGGGTTTCATTATTATTTTGCGTTCATAGACACCATAACCCTTCCCTGCTTTATGAGTTCCTTCAGCTCAGTTCCAGGAGCAATACATGGTTAGCTGGTGTGGTCTTCCCTTATTAACTTCTTATTTGGCAAAGAAAACACATTTGAAAAAGTTCACCAAATCAGCCTTCACTTGTCTTCAGATGTCTTCACCATCTGTTACATCCCAGAAATGGCAGCCTCATTTTTCCTGTGCATAACTTCAGCCCATACATTAAGAGCCTTTTCAATATTCTCTTGAGTTTTCTTTCTCATTTGATGAGCAATTTTTTTCCTTGGCTAGAAAAACCACTGAAATAGTTTCATTAACTTTTTGTTGTCATTTCTGCTACAATGGATGGTAGACTTGTTCAGGTCCATAAGTTTGTTAAACTTCGGCCATAGTCAACATTCTTAAATGACCTACAAGTTCTATTCTCTGGCTAAAACCCATCACTTTGGTAGAATTTTCATCACCTGCTTTCCAAGCTGGCTTTATTTTGTGGTATTTCTCACAAAGAATAACGTCACAAGGCACAAGCATTACAGCATAAAACACCAGGAGGAGAGGAGAAACAGCTGAAGTTCACTGAAATGACGAGGCTGGGCCGCAGGCCTCAGCACTGACTAAATCTTAACTCTCAGAATATCTATGGTCCAGAAGACCCCTATTTACTCTAACAGCTCCCAAAATAACAACATACTCACTCACTACCTCCTTTAGATAAAAACTGTGACTTCTGTCAGAGGTGACGCACGCTGCTGTGGGTGTGGAAATCAGGATGATGAAGCTAGACAGCTCCAAAGCTCCAGCTGAGCCAAGTTCTCACTGTGAGAAGCTTTCCTTATGAGCGGTGTGATGCTACAGCCAGGCACACACGCGTTTGTAAGTAAATACCAGATAAAAACTCTAAAGTCCAGTATAAATGATTGCTGGATGAGCCACATCCCTATTTCTCTCTTCTAAAACATAGTAAAACAAAACAAAACACAACCAACTCCATTTCCATTTCCTTTCCTTTGCTGGGAAGAACAGGCTTCAGCCAGGGTGACTTGAGAAGGTTACAAGGTCTACACAATCACGTAAGACAATATGATTCAAAATTCTTTTTCACAGTGGCTCTCTCTCAGAAATGGGGTTTGAGTTTACTTTCCTCTTTATGAAACATACTGATCGTGTTGAAATTTGACTTTTACAAAACAAAACAAAGATTTCAAGCGCTAAACAATTTCCTAAAAACGTTATTTCCCACTCTTTACTGCATTAGAAAACATTCAGTTGACAACCCTGTTCCTCAGTGAGGATGATTACATTAAAGAGGCTGAGTCTAGATTCAAAGTTTCTAAAACTGACCTTACGAAACTCTTGTGCAAAATATCACCTCAGAGATGTCTAAAATGCATCCATTTCAAACAGATGACCATCCCTCAATGTAACTAGGAATCTCTTTTAAAAATTATAAAACCTACCCATTATCAGCCCACTCCTAAGATTTACCTGTAGGAAACTTCAGAATCTTCATTTTAAACCTTCTCAGAAGCACACACAAAAGCCACAAAGATCCCACTTAAATTATTTTCTATTATTACTTTAAATATAGCCCCATTATCCAAAGATTAAAGGAAACGGGAGTAAAACAAACAACAAAATAACCATAATCCAACTTTCTACGTACTATTATAAACATTTTGGTGAATTTTTTCCCATTTTTTAAATTTACAAATTATTGACATGTAATCATAACATGCACACCATTTTACATCCTGCTTTATCCTCTCCAAATTACATCATGCACATTTTTGCAAGTTGTCAGTCTTTATAGCTTAAAGGCTTGTAAAATACTCCATAAGCTATCATTTGTTTACCCATTTCCTCATTGCTAGCTATTGTTTCAGAATTTCCATTCTAAAAATCGCTAAATCAAAGTGCATGACTTTTTTTACAACTCCTGATCTCTCTTTAATATTACCAGTTCTTTCTAGCCAGAGCTCTACATCAGCTATAAATCAAAATGAGAAAAATAAGCATGCTTCTACCACTGACTATTTTCCCCAGAGGAACGAGTAACCTTCCTAGACATCCAAGAACATGTGAAAGAAACAAATAGCACAATAAGCCATGTTATTAATAAAATATGAACCCACATCCACTATCTGTATTAACTACCTAGGCCTGCCACTACAAATTGGGTAGCTTAAAGCAACAGAAATTTATTTTCTCGCAGTTCTGGAGTCTAGGGGTCTGAAATCAAGGTATCAGTAGAGCTGGTTCCTTCTGGAAGCTCTCAGGAAAAGGTGTCCCATGCCTCTCTCTCTCCTAGCTTCTGAGGGTTGAGGGCAATCCTTGACATTCCCTAGTTCATGGCAGCAGAATTCGAATCTTTGCCTCTGTCTTCACGTTGCCCTCTTCTCTGTGTGTAGCTCTTTGTATCTTAAAAGGACACTAGTCGTTGGAGTTGGAGCTCACATTAATCCTCATCTTAACTACTTACGTCTGCAAAGACCCTAAGATCGCATTCTGAAGTTCTAGGTGGACAAGAATTTGGGGAGGACACCTACCTACCACACTACTGATCTCTGATCTAAACAAGTCTAATTTTCTTTGGTTTTATAGTTTTTTATAATTTGGTAATTAAGTATTTATAATACTACCTGTGTTCAGTATTGTCGTCATGTATTTTCAATACAATGCAGTGAGTATATTAAGTTTAAAATAAAACACAGTCATGAAATATCACCTAAGATCAAGCAATTCTTGTTAGCAGAGTCCTAAAAAGATTGCTAGATACAATATGTCATTTTGACTTTTAAATGTTCTAGCAGACAAAAGTATCATGTCTCTAAGCACCTCAAACTACTAAAGATACATGAAACATTCCGGGATTTTTGTCTGTAGTCAGGCAATAGCTTGGCTAAAGTCCAATAATCGGTACACTAGTAGACTATGTCAGTGTTAGCACTTCACTTCTAAGTTAAACAAACCCCGTTGTTTACTTAACTGTCTTCAAGAGAAGCTCTTAACACTAGAAGAGGACTTAAAAACTACGAAGATTAACCCTGCAGACTATCGCAGTCTTACACATTTTTTTCAACAATTTTACATATTTTTGCTATCTACTCACAACTCCAAGTAAAGCTAGCATCCACCAACTAAATAAACTTAGTAGATGGTGAACTAAAATGCCAGCACATGTACAATTTGCACATTAGTTGTAAAACACTGAACAGAACATACCTATTTAGCATACACATTCATTATCAACCTTTCTATCTTCTGTTAGCTCAAGAGCAAAAATCGTGCCATTCACCTTTGTATTCTCAAGCAGACCTAGATCAATGGCAAGCGCATAATAGGGATAAAATAAAGTCTAAAAAATTAACTAAAATAACTGGAAATAAGAAAATAAAAAACCACTTTTAGGGATGAGAAAAATTCAATTTATTTTCTAATCATAAACTGGATATAATTACCTAAGCTATAAGGGTAATACAAGCTGAAGAGGAGGAAGAAGTTTGGCTAAGAGACTATTCAGAAAGAAGTGTAGTAGATGTAAAACCAATCAAGTCTATTCCATAACTTGTCCTTCACACACACAAAATATTAAATTTGAAACTTTGTGTATTTTTAGGAGCAAAGAAAAACTAGTTATGAATATAAAATTATATACTACTGTGATCAAAGGCAAGCATAAAGCTCTAAGAGACTATGAGTAGGCCAAAATCCATCCATTTCTTAGGATGAATACAAAAAAACCCTTTCATTTTCCACATTCATCACTGCTGGTGATGACAAACTCCTTTAGGGCAGCATGATGAATTTTTTAGTCATATGACTAGCTTTTCTTTACCCCAGGTTTAGAAGAATGAGTGTTTTTCATTCACTCAGCTCCTGTTTATCAGCCTCTGCTTTATCTGCATCTTCAGTTCTCCCTGAGCCACCTAGCTTGCAGGTTACACTGGAGAGGAAACTTCCCCAGTTCGGAGGAGGACAAAATGCTGCTCACCTCCAAAAGTGAATGCACACAGGAGCCGTCCTAGTGTGTCATCTTACACAGCTGGACTCCCTTCACCATACTGAACACACCCACTCCTTGCCCCCACACAGCATGAACAGAATTCTAGACTACACCACTGAATTGACTATTTCCAAATGCTAACCTCAGGATAACGCACATGTACAAATGTCTGAGTTCTATTTCAGTTTATAAACTATGTGAGTACAATGGTGTTTTATTGTTTATGCTTCTACCCCAGAAATCATAATCCTCTGAACAAATGCTCAATACATACAATTGAAATTTAATTTTATGTCCTTGAGTTTACTTTAGAGTAAACATAATCAATGGATAATGTAACTTCCTAGACAAATTAAGATTTTGATTAATAAGGACTCTCCTTTGCCAACACTGTCTCTTATATTCTGCCAATTATATGCTATAAGGATGTGAGTTTCCTTTTCATATGATAACAAAGAAAATTATTCTGTGGTTGCATGCTACTTGTACTATAATCCCTAAAGATTATTAACTTAAAAAAATAAAACCTAATTAATATATATTCATCTTACACTAAACCAGAAGATTTCATTATGAGAGGAAATGAGGGCAACTTTACCCATAAAAAAGATTTAAGTAAAAGCCGACAACTTTGGGGTAAATAAACATACTGATTTAAGCTGATTCCTGATGAATTGAGTGTTCACCTCAAGGTTTTTATTTCTTGGATTTTCCTCAAACAGCTTCTGGCTCTCTTTATCTTATCTCCTTTAGACAACACTTAAGCTCACATAATCCCAAACAAATTTATAGGGAAAATAAAACTATACTTAAGAGCTTTAGAGTTAAAGAATATAATCTCGGAAGATATAGGGCAAAGCTCTGTTTAGATAAATAGGAAATTGTGAATTTAAAAACAGATGTTAAGCTAATCCTCAAAGATATCATTTCAACATTGCAAACAACATTTAGATAGCCCAACTACAGACAGAAATAGTGTACACTACAAAATTCTAATTTATCATCTTTTTATTCCCTACAAAATATGTGCCTTGGAAGTATTATCTATCGTTTGAAAGAAAAGGGTTTTTTCAAAATCTTAGAACCACTACAAATAACCCCAAAACAAACAAACAAACAAAAAGAATGACTAACCAAATAACAAGCTATTCTGAAAACCCAGAACTCATCCATTCCATCCCTAGAGAATTACCCAACAAAAATACATATGTAAGGTCACTAAAAGATGCACAAGAATGTTCACAGCAGCATTAATTGCAATTAGAAAAAAAAAATGGAAACACAATTTGATTTAGAAAACTAACAATGAGCAGACAAATTTTTAAATTAAAATTTCTAGTATGCAAAGTATTGATACCAGTATGAATCCTTAAAATACCCCAAAAGCATACTCTTCCAGAGCTAAACATTTTGACATTATTTTTTAAATCTGACTTCATTTAAGAGAGGCTTCTAAAGCATAAAATAAAAACAGAAATATAAGTGATTAAGACCCAGGCAGTATGCGTTCCCCATTCTCCAGCCTACTCTGCAAACTCACCTTCTGCCATTCACCATATACCCAATCCCAATGGGCTTCTGCACACCTAACGCTTTCCATACTTGCCCTGCCTTCAATCCTGTTCTCCACCCCGCCTAAAATGGCTTTTCTGAACTCCCATCCTAATCCAATTGTTCATCTGGATTCTAGAAGACTGGACTCCTCCACCCAAAAGGCATAATTAGTAGGTTTCTACTTAGTTTTTATACTCCTTAGACAACCAGAGAAGTTGTCATTTGTCTGCCCAACGAAGTTCCAAATGCCTATGGAGGGCACTGTCTCACTCACTTATACATTCTCTGTGCATGGCACACAGTAGCAACATGGATGAAAACATTCACATGTGCATGTTTTTAAAAAGTTACAGAATGAGACCAAATTATTTTCAATCCAACCACCACCATTCAAATGCTACTTTTATCTAAAATATTTAGCCCTAATTAGATTAGAAGTAACGTCATTTTAATTCAGCTGCATTTTGTAGTGCATGTCTTGCTACCTGCCATTACCTTTTTAGTTAGCTATATGAGTTCTAGAGCCACAAATACTATACCTGCAATGCTCAGAACAGCTTCAATCATCAAAATTAGCGGAGTCCCATTCCATTTGGGAAGGGGTTAATTCCCACTTGCTCAGGCTCCACTCTGGTCTTTGCGTCTGTGTCATTTAATCGGCCCTCTTCTGCAGTGTGCCCCCTATAATGAGACTTGGGGTCTGCTCTCATTAGCTTCCTGGGGTGGCTCTGCTGCTCTCCTGCTGGTCTGATTCAGCGCCTCTGTTCCAGGAGACCCAGCACTCGCCCTCTCTCCTGGGCGCACAGCCCTGACCGTTAATGATCGTGACGGTCTTTTCCCGGGGCCTCTCTTCCTATCTGCCACCTCTCATTCCCCCAGCCCTTCCTTGCCTTGGATGCTCGTATCCACGTCAGCCAGGAAGGAAGGGATTCAGGGGAATGAGGGAAAAGGAAAAGAGGAAAGGAAGACGGGGAGGAGGGAGAGAGAGGAAGTAAAACTATAAAGGGCACAAACATAAAGCAAAACAACACAAAGAAACAGCGTTCCTGGAGAGCAGGAAAGACATCCTTAGTGTACCTGGATGTGAGTATGATACGAAAGGTCAACACAAACGATGGGATATGGGAAAAGACAAGAAAGTGCTGAGAAAACATACTCAAGTGCTGAAGAGAAAGAAGGTAAATGGTAAGAAAGAAGGGGAAGTATGGACATGAAATGAGTGGGATATAACTCTGGTGAAGAGCGTGGGCTGGGGGTCAGACACCAGGTCCAAATCCCAGGTCTGTCCTTAGGACCTGTGCAGCTTTGGGCGGGTTCCTTCACAACTCCTAACAGAATTTTTGTTGTTGTTCTGCCTTGTTTTAATATTTTGTTAATACTGTATTCATAGCACCTAGGACAATGCCTGGCACATAGCATAAACTCAAAACATAGTTAACGAATAAATGAATACACTTAACCTCTCTGTGGCTCAATTCCCTTAGCTATAAGATGAAGATTACATCAAACCAGATTACTGTGACGATGAAATAAGACACATGCACGACATTTAGAACAGTGTCAGGCATCACAGAATGCAGGAATAAAGTGAGCTTTTTATTAGACACCAAGCTGTAATAACTAAAGAAATGTGAGCACACCCACAGAGAAGTACTCCACCCATCAGCCTGCTTTAACAAGCAAAATCTGGGATAACATAATTTTTAAGTAATTTATTTTACAAGGTATAGTGCTGTCAATTTTAAAAATCTGGATACAAAGCAAGGTAAGTATTTTGAAATTGACTAGTTCGTAGGCTTAGTATAGTAAATATGATTCATTGATACAAACAGTAGTACTTTATATTACTAATTGTTTTAGAAAAATAAGAACTATGACATAATCCTCTAGGCTCATTCGGCAGTTTTACAACAGCTACACAAGTCGGCCAACTCGAGAGACCTGGGATCCCATTTTTACGACAAACATTCGCACACTTACCCAAGCAGCTGATCTCAAATACTAAATTACCCAAATACTTTATAATTACTTTTTGACACATTTGTCTCATTTGTCTAAATGAATAATTTTGGTAGTGGAACTGTATGTTATATAAAAACAGTTTCTGTTTGATGCATTTCTTTGGCTCCAAACCAAACCTACCATATAAAACATGTCACCTTGGCAAACCTACAGTTAAGATTAATTGCTCTGGATAATTATATTAGAAATTAGCTTTAATTCAACTCTCTTTAATTCAACTTAATATGCATAAACACCAAGAATGGAAATTTTCGATTAAGTGCCAATAGGAAAAAAAAGACTTCACAGAATAAACTCCAGCTGAATTTCTCTCTGTTGGTACATCTACTACCACCAGTGATCAGAGATCCTTACTCCTAAGGGCTGACATTAGTTTTTACAAAGACCCACTATGAAGAATGCAGGTAGCTAGAGAAGCCAGTTGCATACTACCCAATACCTTCCAGGTACTCTAGAAAATAAGGTTTTATGTCTCAATAAGTGATTACTAGGATCATAAGGAAATAAGACAAAGTCTGTAAACAATAAAATAACTGGAAGTAAGGCAAGTATCAAAACTGAGAGGGTGTTACAATAGCAACCCTTCCCTCTTTTTATATGCTCCCCTGCAGGAATGCCACATTCTTCAGCCACCCTCATTTCAACTCCCCCATGGAAATAATTTTAATTGCATATAATGAACGATGTTATAGGTGAGAGTTTGTATGCACTACATGTGATCAGTCTAGAGGCAGAGTTGAGACCCCCACTGTACAGATATCTGATATTAATAACTTTAAAGCAAATTTTAAAACATGAAGACTGCATTTGCTATAAATAATCAATCCACAAAAACTAGAGTTGGCCCAAATAAATTACACGTATGAAGCACAAACTCTAAAGCCTTAACTTATTTGCTCTGAGTATGATGGCAAAGGGTAGAGGAGGAGATTTCAAAATTGCACGATGTATGCTAAATAAGCCGTCACAGATTATAACTGGTAGAATCAAACAGGGACTCAAATTAACCACGGTCTATCTCCAACAAGATGAAGAATGGTATTAAAATAAGAGGAGATGACAAGCATTACAGCTAATTAGCCACGTGGCTTATTCCCTCATTTCCTTCAGGTCTTTGCTCAAATTGCAACAAGGCCTGCCCATCCTATTTATAATACCACAACCCGTGTGCTGCCACCTCTTACCCTGCCCTACCTTATCTTTTATCCGTAGCGCCTATCACATAATATAGTATATAATTTGCTTCTGTATTATGCTTATTGACTCTTCCCTCCACCAGGCTATAAAATGTATGGGGACACAGACCTATGCTTTATTCTTGGCTGTGTCTGAGCACCCACAGCAGTGCCTGCAGCAGAGAACTTGTTCAATGCCTGACACACAGCGGCCTCACTGTAAGAAGTCGTCCAATGAGCGGCTGGGTAATCTTTAAGACATGTTTTACTATGATAAAAGTGTTTTAGTTACAAAAGAATAATCTGTTCTTAACCAAGCAGGTTGGAAAGTAAAAAACGTTATTTATTAGCTTTCTTTACCTTAAGTATAGGAGGATTAAACTGAAACAAAACGGTGAAGATCAAAGTTAAGTATGTTTAATCAGATCAGATATCTGTTATCTCCCTTGGTCAACATTCACAGAATTCCACCTATATACAGAATTCTAAGAAATGGCAATTTGGGCTTGGATTACAAAAGAAACAGAAAACAGAGCTTCTCTTCCTGAGCATTTAACAATCCAGATGACAATATGCAATCCAGAAACAAAACAGTAATCAACAGTTGTCTGCACATTCTTGACAAGTTCATTTCTTTCTTCCAGCAGATGGCTGACCAAAACAGTGCTTTGTTGATGTTTTTAACAAATTTTCACAATGAATAATCATGTTCAAATGCATTCTCATCTCCTTGCTTATGGCTAGAGTCCCTGGCACGTTCTATCTAAATGCACCTGATTGTGCTCCCGGAAAAGAACTGTGCTTTTTCTGTTCTGATAACCTTCAACTCTTCCCTATTTCAAATGTTCAAGTACTTCCATCTATAAAGTTCAGCCAAGTTCACAAACTATCTGGCAAAACAACAAAATATAAAGAGACCTGGGACCTTGGCAGGGAAGGAATGAAGGTTAGAGCTATGTTTGAACGTTTCCTTCCTTTATTAGGTTCAAAGTCTTTCTTTTAACTATTAATTCAGTGTGGAAGCAATGTAGCACAGTGGTTCAACAACATGGACTCTGGAGCCAGGCAGCCTAGGTTTGAAACCTAACTGCTACTCACTTCCTCTACTGACCTGTCATAGTGTGTCCTCCCTGTAAAATGGTGACAATAGGACCTCCTCATTAGTGGTTATGAGGGCAAGGAGGCGAATCTATCTGTAAAGCTCAGTGATTGACACTTCACATTTACCATTATTATTAAGGCCTCTGAATATTACCTCTAAGTCTTACAGACTTGGAGTGCACTTTTAACAATGTACTTTTAACAAAATCCATTAAGTCCAACAATTTTAGGTTTGTCACAAGATATAACCTGTTTTATAAATTGTGGGAGGGGTACTGGGGCAGGCCACCAAGGTGATAAATGAGAGAGTCTCTTCCTCCTTTCAGAGTCAAGTTTCTTCCAAGGGCACCTGACTCTACCCTTTACCTCCCAGGTACTGGCCCCCAGTATTCCAGCCATAACACACTCACCTTGAACCACTCTCCCCAACCCCAACCCACCCCATTCCAACTTCTGTAATATTCCTCTTTTCTTCTACTTCTCCAGATTTTTAAAAAATCTTCATGGGAGCACTTCTGTGGAAGCCCCCATCATCAAGTTCTTTAAATATGGGGAGGTATCTATGAATGTGGTTTCCAGTTCCCGTTCTCAGGCTCCTCTGTTATCTCGTCTACTCACTTTCATGAATTCACTCATAACGTCCACATCTAAGGATCAGCCCGGATCCCACTCCCGAACCATATACCGGTACCAACAGGCCACTGGACCTCTCTACTAGGCAGACCCACTGGACATGAATTCCAAATCCAAATTAAACTCACCATCTCCTCACCCCCGAAAAGCTGCTCCTCCTCATAGACTGTCTCTCTGGCTTCCCCATTTGTTACTCAAATGTGACACCTACTAGTTGTCTGGACACTCTGGTTTTTCCTCCATATCAAATTAATCACCAGCCAAATCTCTATTCTCAGTCTCTAATCCATCCGTTCCTCCCTCCACTTTCCCTGCAACTGCTTCAGTCAGGCCCTCATTTTGTTACCCAGATGACTTCTCCAACAACGGGTCTTATCCATCTCACTTAATCCAATATGCCTCATCCCCTACCCTGCTTGCCACAAACAGTTTTCTAAAATGCTCTGTCGTCCATTACTCTCCTGTCTAATATCCTTTAATGATTCCCCGAAAGCCTTTAGAACAGTAACAGCAATTACATCATCAACGCCAATAACAGGAACTGACATTTATTGAGCACTCACTCAATGCAGGTGCTGATCTAACTTATCACTCCAACATTCCCATGAGGTAGGTACAATTATTGGCTCCAATATCTGATGAGGCAACAGAGATCAAGGCAGTCATCCCAGGCACAGGGCAAGTTAGGAGGAGGCAGCGAGCCAGGGTCCAACTCAGACCCTGGCCTCAACCCCTGGATAATGATGACAACACTACCTCAGCTACACTCCCAGCTCGGCGCAGGAAGGCCTTCAAGCCCTATCCCTGCGACCTTTGCAGTTTCGTCTTTCTGTGTGTTCCGTTTTAACTTTCTATCCCTCTGGTCACACTGAACCCACTTGCAGTGCTCGAAACACACCACCGTGCTCTTGGGTCTCACTGATGTGCCTCTGCTTGGAATGTTCTTCCTTACTTCCTTCGCCAGGTTAAATACCCTTCTCATCAGCTGAGACATCTGCTCAAGGATGCTCTCCAGGACAGGGGTGTCCCACTCATCTCTGCAGCCACAGTACTTAATGAATGTCATTGGCTATCAACACTGTAAAGCTGGCAGATGCTAATATTGCCATGTCACAGAGGAAAAATTTTAAAGTGCATCTAGTTCTTTATAAGTACTAAATTACTGTTAGTCGTCCCTTCAAAGTATCTGAAAGCCATAATTCTTAGTACAAACAATCCTATCCAATTAATTTGGTATTAAATAATTTTTCAGAACTGATCTTTCTATGCAAAAATCGAGGTGATTTGCAGGTCACGACAGTACCCCTTTTAATCTACATGAACTGGATAGATAAGCTGTATGCAGATTTATTTTCTCATGAACTATGCTCTCATCTCTATTCCAATGGGTCAATTTTATTCTTAATGCCATGGAATTTCTTTGTTGAGATACTTACAAAGCATCAAATATATAGAAAAACCCACAGTTTCAAAAGAGATGTTAAAAGGGGAGGAATTTAAAAAGAAATCCCATATTGGGGTTGTTGAATAATTAAAAAACAATTCAAACTGAGCTTGATAGTAAAAGGAAAGACATTTTAAAAACCTTGTTTATCAATGGTTGTTCATTTGTATTAGGTTTGGGGAAGCCAAGTCATCAGAATACAATAATAAAAAGGTAGGGCCGGCCGAGTGGCTCAGTTGGTTAAGAGCTCGCTCAAGAGTTTGAGCTCTGAGCAACAGCGGTTCGAGTCCAGCCCGAGCTGAGCAGCCGCTGAGCTGCCAACAGGTAGCAGGATGGCTCAGCTAAAAAAAAAACAAAAAAACAATAATAAAAAGGTGTGGGGAGTGGCACTGGCAGAGTGGCACGTCGGTTAGGAGTTGGCTTGGGACACCAGCTCTGAGCAGCAGGGCCCTGGTTCGGACCCCACATGAGGGCCAGTGACACTGCGCCCTCTACAGCTAAGATGGTGAACAACAGCTCGATCTGGAGCTGAGCTGCCGTGAGTCGCCGGCGATAGCATAGGCTGCAGTGGGGCTGGCCAGCAGCTGGTGTGAGCTTTCGTTAGCTGCCAAGAACCGCCGTGAGCGGCCGTCAAATGGCCAGCAAGCGACTGCCTCTCCCAGGAAGAGCGCAATGATAATACCAACATGGGCCAGTGAAGTGACGTCCTCCACAACTAGACTGAAGAACAAAAGGACAGCAACTTGTCTATTCCCCTTCCCCGATTCCCCAATAAAATCTTTAAAAAGAAAGGTGGGGAGTAGCTTAGAAGAAAGCGAGGAAAGAGAAAACGCAGTCAGAAAAAGGTAGCGAATCAGAATTTATCTTCCCAAGGAAAAAAGTGATGCAATCTGAAAAAATTATGAAAAATCATTCATACTAACAGGACATCAGCAATAAAAATCAACTGTTTCACATCAGTGTCTATGAAGCACAAATGTGATAGTAAATTACAGTTTTACTATGAAAAATAATCATTAGAGCTTCAATAACTTATGCCTGAGAAAATACTTCTTCTCTGACTGCCTTCAGGTTCCAGGACTTTGTGGGAAACTCTCCAAGTCTAGAAATAAAGCGTAGCCAGTACTGTACACGCCCCTTGAGTTTAGTTTCCTGTTTCTCTGGCATTCTCTGGAAATAAGGCTGCAGCATTTAGAAAGACGGGTTTGATTTAATCACTCTGATTAGAAAAACGTATGCTTAAGTTTGTAATAACATCTTCCCCTTGGCTATAGGAATCCAAGCTGATTATATCTAGACTGGGGGGGAAAAAGGTATTTTAATAATTTCTTTATTCAGAAAGAAAATATCTCACCCCAGGGAAAAGTAGTGCACTCATTAATTAGCAGGGTTGTAATTTTTTAAAAGATATTAATCCAAGTCACTTAAGGCTTGACTTCCCTCACGTCCACAAATGTAACCATCTGGACTTTTAACCCTTAAAATGACAGTATCTGCAACTCTTCATTAGCCATTTCAATAAAAAGCACCATTTTCTATAAAGACGGAAGTCTTAACTAGTCACTTCAGGCGTTCCCTGTGACCCCATTACAAACCCAGCCACAAAAATGTTCCAATAATATGGAACAAAAATGTTCCAATAATATGTACTATCTTGCTTCCTAAAACCATTTCATAATACTCTGATAATTTAGAATATTTGTCTAAAGATCATGGAAACAACAGCAAGGAGATTCAATGATGTATTAAAAGAGCAGTCATACTGCTGGCAGGAAACTGGATTTCCCTTTGTAGGTCAAAGTCAGGAGCAAGGCATATCGATGCAGATCCAAGAAGGGCCATAAGACAAGATCACAAGACAGGGCCGGCCGAGTGGCTCAGTTGGTTAAGAGCGTGAGCTCTGAGCAACAGGGTCACCAGTTCAGTTCCCACATGGGCCAGTGAGCTGCACCTGAGCTGAGCTGCCGCCGAGCTGCCAACAGGTGGCAGGATGGCTCAGCTGGTGAGGGCACATGCTCCTAACAACAAGGTTACTGGTTCAACTCCCGCAGGGGATGGTAGGCTATGACCACCGGCAACTAAGATTGAACACGGCACCTTGAACTGAGAGGCTGCGAGCTGCTGACGGGCGACCACATGGCGACTGGACTTGGAGCTGAGCTAGCCTTGCCCTCCACAACTAAGACTGAAGGACAACAACTTGACTTGGATCTGAAGGGTCCTGGAAAAACATAATGCTCCCCTTCCCCAATTCCCCAATAAAATCTTAAAAAAAAACAACACACAAAAAACCACAAGACAAACATGGTAGGAAAGTCTTCCTTTTGGATTGATGTCAATTATTAATGCTTTTATACTTTAAAAATTATATTAAAATAAACATCACAGAGTAGAATGGAGATTTCACATAACATTTCAAGAGAAAACCTGGGACTTTATGGCGATGTCAGGCTAGCATGCCTGCCTCAGCTTTTGGTCCCTCTGTCCAAGTGCATAAGCAGGTCTAATTACTGACTTCTTACTTTTAAGTAAAAACTGTGTATCTGAACCAAATTTGTTTTTGAGCAAATCCAATCAACTCCACAAAACTCAGAAGAACTACCAACGAACCAATACTTATTAAGCACTTCCCAGGGCAACAGTGAAAGCACGCCTGGCTTTGCTTGTCCTGGGAACAGCTGAGAAGAGCCTCTGAGAGGCAGGACCTCAGGCCCAAGGCATGCCAGGTCTCCCGCCCGCTCCTCAGTCAAGCACCCCGGAAACAAAGCCGCTCTCCCTCCCTGCAAAATCCGCTGCCCAGCCCATTTCTGTGGTAGTAAACAATACTTCTCCCAACTCAAGAACAGCAAACGCTGAGGTCACTTTTAAATGCTGAGGTCACTTTTAAATCCTCCGTCTCTCCCTCTTGCCATCCACATCCAGTTAATCACTTCACCCTGCAGGCTTCACAGTCTCTCTCTTGCATCCATCCCTTCCTCTCCATTCTTCATGTCACTACCCAGGTTCAGGGTCTTGACCTCAAGTCTCTACTTCCCCTCAACTATAGCATCAGCCCACCTGACTGCTTTTCCTGCCCCCACTTTCTCCCAACCACACACCACCAGGAGTTACTGTGGGTACCTCCTGCCGTCCCACTTAAAGCCCGGGATGTTTTCTGCAACATTTTAAATCCTGTTGTTCTTAACAATATCTTGGCTTTCTTAAACCTGAGGATCACGTGCTAGTCCAGATTACTGAGCTTAACAGGTGTCCAAGAATTTATTCTTTTAGTAGTAAGTTTTATTTCAATACTTTTGAATATACCACAATGTCCTGCCTTGTCAAAAATACTCGGTGAACACTTTTGCTTGATGGCCTTGAATCATCATCATTAAAGGATATGTAAGAGTATAATAAATGATATTTATAAAAATGTCCTCAAGAACTCCTGCAGTCCCAGGCTAGCTGGCTCCCACTTTACGACTGCTGATGGACCCAAAGTGCTTACACTTAAAATTCTGCAGTGTCCATTTCGGCTGCTTAGAGGCCTTTTTGATAGCCTCCTGGCTTAAGGCTGTGTTTGCAATTGATAACACTGCTTCATAACCAAACAGGTGAGGTGTACCTGTATTTAACTTTCTTACTTCTAAAGGCTTGGCTGTCCAAATTCTTTGAAAAATCATGATGGCAATGACTCCGTCTTGTGCAATCCATGTTTCCTGTTACTCCTAGCTACTGTCTAATCACCCTATAGCTCATGAAATCCCTAGCCTCATGCAGAATTTAAAAATTAGGAAAGTAAGTGTATTTATACATAGGACTACATCCACTATGTGAAAGAAAAGAAACAGCCAGAGAACTGGAAGTTGTTGCTGTGAGAAACATCAAGGTTTGTATGTTTAATTTTCATATATATAATTAGCCTCAAGTGCAGCCTACAACTATTTACTTTTATCAATCAGAATTTCTGCAGCCACAGAAGAAGAAAGCTAAGCTCCACATGGGCACAAGGGATTTGGAGCATAAAGAAACAGAAGCCAGACTGCAGGACCAGGGTACCCAGAGGCTGGACATCAGAGGTGCAGATGGTTGGCTGCTGAGTAAGGAGACACTGATAAAGAATGGAGAGCATGGACCCCCTCATGCTGCTGGCTTTCCCGCTTCACCTACACCACTCACGGCAGAGAGCAAGACCAGCTGTTTCACCTCTGCATCAATCTTTTTAAAAACAGCCTAGAAAACTCTGGTAAACACTCAGTATTTTGTAAAATCTGAGATGTACTTGTGTTAGCTTCTTCAAAAACAAAAGCTGTGTTTCCTTTCACACGAAAACAACTAAATTTATTACTTGATCAACAGACAGCTACACACACACACAGACACACACACACACACACACACACACACACACACACACACACACACACACGGCCATCTCAGACTTTTCAAGCAACGGTTCACTCAGGACAGCAATGCCACCTACTAATATGGCAATGTTCACTATTAATGTTTGTTTCTGTGAAAACAAACAACAAAAAGTCTTACATATATTCGCTAATGCTTAAGGAAAATTATAGTGCGTGGTTTAAACTCCTAAAGTATACCTAGTTAATCTTCCTCTCCCACATGCCCACGTGTGTTCACCTGACACGCTATCAGAGCGGCCCTCCCGGTCTGGTTTATTGCCTGGACACAAGCCTTGATGTGGCTTTAATTTAGCTTTATGGGCTTCCCTGCCACAGCATCAACGTCTCCAGTGATGGGAAATAAAGCCAGCCACCTCAACAGCAGGTTAAAGCTGGTTCTGTACTCTCTTCCTTATTTGCTAACACCAAGATGGAAGGGCCTAGGAGAACTAGTTCCCTTTGCACAATACAGAAACAGAAATAAGAATACAAATAGGAGAAAATATAAGATATAATAAGTTTCTGCATGCAATCAATTAAACATGCTAACAGAAGGAAAGAATGATATGTAAAATTTTGGACACTCCAAGAAACTCATTTTTCAATGTGTTGTGATTTTTCTGAAGCTTAAGTCAAAATTAATATTAATTTGCACTCCATGAATATATGGGGTTGTCGGAAAAGTCATGATGCATTTTTGCAACGAAAAACAGAAAAAATACATCATGACTTTTCTGACAACTCAATGTATAATATCTAATTACAGTAAGAGGAAAGACAGCAAGGAAAGTGTGTGTGGCAAGGAGGAAATGGCCAAGACATTCTGGAAGTTTCTACTTGCCTATATTCCATATAAAGATAATTGGGGTTAACCATATTTCAAAAATTGAAAGCAATTTGCTAAGCAAAAACAAGAAGAAAAGAAGGGAGGAAGGGAGGGGGGAAGAGAATGGGAGAAGGGGGGAGAGGGAGAGAGAGGGAGGGGGAGAGAGGAGGGAGAGGGAGAGGGAGAGGGAGGGGAGGGGAGGGGAAGGGAAGGGAAAGGAGGTGTCCTAAGTAAACCACCTTTTCTCTGGAATTCAGAATACTCTTTTCATATAAATCTGTCTGTTTCAGGTTTATCCATCTAGGATCAAAAACAGAAGCTGTGCCTTATCAAAGGCTTGGTACAGTAATTTTCAACTCAAGAGATACTGCCTGGGGTTCTCTGTAACAAAGCAAGGAATTTAAAGAAAACAAACAACAAAGGGCCTCTTAGCTGATGTCAGGAGACCATAGCCTCAAACAGAAAATGCTACTGGTGTTAACTTCTTCGTTGATGACAAATTGCTAAAATATAGCAAATAACATAAAACGGACACCAGTGTTTATGACTGGAGGATACTGAATGAATACTGTGCCACTGAGTTTTGATAAAACAGAAATATTTTCCCAAAGGCAGGAGACTTGATAAAGACTCTGAACAGAGAAAATGCTCTTAACTAACCTCCACTTACCTAACCCACCAGGTTAACCACACATCTCCATTCCTCCAGTAAAATACACCAGTGAGGCCCAGGGCACTCGGAGGTCCCCACTCGTGTCTCCTCCCACCTGCTGAGTGGTGGGTTCCAACCACAGGTAAACGTTACAACTGTAATGCCAATTATACTCGTTGAAATTATATTAACTTTTATATAGACAAGGAATGTATGAATGCCAAAGGAAAAGTTATTTCTATGAAAACTGAATACTTTCGAGAAAGTCAATAAAGTAAATCAATTAATAAAATAATATTAAAATAGGTGTGCGGCAAACTGTAAATGGGCTAGGAGGACAGTGATGAAAATCTAGCAGCCTGGTTCTCAGGCAAGAACTAAGATAACTGCTCTGTGTATGAATTAATCAGCCTAGGAGGGTCACACTAGAAACTGCCACTCTTGGCTCCTCAGATCCTTTCTTCAAAATGATGCTTTAGCGGTATCCGACCTCCCCACCTCTCTACAAAGTCCGGGATGAGATAAGTATGCGAAATGACCTTAAAACATTTTATGCTCTGCTTTAACCAACTTTTTCAATTAACTGACCAAATATTAGTACCAATCTTGTAAAATAAGAGGTTTTATACTAAGTAAACCTAACATGAACCAGCCACGGCATATAGACAGATGTGGTTACTAGTCTGACACAGCTGGCAGCTGTGCACCTTTCAGGGGACGCTGTGTAGCAGGGAGAAGTCAGAGGAGCCTGTGAATGGAAAGACCACCAGCACCAATTTTCCAAATTACTTTACCAAATGGGGCTACAATTAAGACCAATAGCTTCAGACCTTCTTTAAGCCTGGATGTGGGAAAAGTCAATACCTTATTTCTTTGCCTTGTAAATAGTCTTCTTAATTTACAGATGACTGTTATTTTTTTCCTTAATATTGACCAAGAAAACTTTATGTTTAAATGAAAAGTTTGTGGCAAAAAGAGAAGAGAGAGTAAAGCTTATGGGAACAGTTATTCTTTTTAATTGCTGAAAAATAACATAAAATGTATCACCATTGTAACCATTTTTAAGTGAACAGCGTGGCATTAAGTACATTCACACTGTTGTGCAACCATCACCACCATTCATTCATCTGCAGAAGCTTTTGCATCCCAAACTAAAACCCTGTACCCATTAAACACTAACTCCCCATTCTCCCCTCCCCTGGTCCCCAGGAATCACCATTCTACTTTTTATCTCTATGAAGCTAGCTGACTGAGTAGTATAAATGGAATTATATAGTATTTGTCCTTCTGTAACTCGCTTATTTCACATAACATAGTGTCTTCAAGGTTCATCCATGTTGTAGCATGTGTCAGAATTTCCTTTAAGGCTGAATAATACCCTATTGTATGCATGTATCACATTTTGTTTGTCCATTCATTCATCTGTACACAGACCGCTTTCACCTTTGGCTATTGTGAATAATACTGCAGTGAAGATGGGTATACAATGATCTCTTTGAGACCCTGGCTTTGAATTCTTTGGGTTCTATACCCAGAAGTGGAATTGCTGGGTCATATGGTAATTTTATTTAAAATTTTTTGAGTAGCTGCCATTTTGTGTTCTATAGCAACTGCATCATTTACATTCCCACCAACAGTGCACCAGAGTTCCAATTTCTCACATCCTCACCGACACTTTTTCTATAATAGCCCTCCTAATGAGTGTGACGCGTTGCCTCATTGTGTCTTGATTTTCATTCTCCTAATGATTACTGATGTTGTGCATTTTTTCATGTTTTACGGGCCATTTGTATATCTTCTTTGAGAAATGTCTATTTAAGTCCTTTGCTCATTTTGAATTTTGTTTTGTTTTGTTTGTTTGTTTAGTAACTCTGACTTTTAAGTTTCCATTGTTTCCCTCCTCTCTTTCCAGAAAGAGACACTTGCACCCACAGCAGGTGTTCATGGCGCAACCGAGATGCTCACCATGCAAGCCACCGCAACCAGCCACGCTGCACCACTGCAGGGGGCCCATCAGACTGCACCTGTCCACAGCACCCCCAAAGCACTGTGCAGTGCACAGCTGGCACATCTGTGTGCGGTGGCCTTGCTCTCACTCCTCACGGCCTAAATCTGAAATGTATGGTTCCCTCCTAGCAGCGGCTCACCACTGCCGGCACTCATTGGATGTCCACACACGTTAACTCTTCTCTCCTTTCGTCTTATGTCTAAGTGTATCCCTAACTCTTCCTTTTATTCATCTGTTCCTCCAAAAAAAAATTTCAACTTTCCAGATTGAAACAGATCCTTTCACACTTTTTTTTTGGGGGGGGGGGGGAAGTGTGCATTTCTCTATAACGAAACCTGCTAAGTTATGGAGTTACAGAGATGAGTAACAGACCTGGTCCTGGGTAGGATTCCTAAGTGCCACAAGATACAGAATACTGCAAAAAAGAGAGGCTTGCTGTGGAATCCTCCAGACCTGAGATCAAATCCCAGCTGTTATTTATTATAAATTGAGTAACATCTGTGGAGCTTAGTTTTTTCATCCATAAAATGTGAATAGTACTATTTAAATCACAAGGTGATTGTGAGGACTGAGTGAAAGTATACAGTGCCTGGCCCACTGTGCTTTTTAGTTTTCTTTCTGCTATATTGGTATTCATTTCCTTTTTCTCATCTGTCTGTCTCTTTCTGTGTTTGTTTCTTTGTCTCTTCTTCCCTCTCAAACTGATATTCTGAGCTAAGACAGGAGCAGAAAGTCAGAGAAAAGAGGGTGGTAAAAACCATATCTAGGAAGTAGAAATGTCCTATAAATATATACCCATTACTACCTACAAATGATTATAGTTACTGATTAAGCACTATGGGTCAGGCACTAAGCTACAGACTGAAAATAATGAGATAAAATTCAAGGATTAACTTACCCAGTTCTCCAGACTCATCACTCATACCCCTCCCCCTATACTGCCCACTCCCACTCTCCCAAACTCTGGCATGGTTTCCTCATCTCTAAAACATAAATGTTAAACAGCATACTCTTTTCTAACGTAAGCTCCAAATCCAGCACAAATGGTAATAATCCAGGGAAAAGATATGCCACAATCTTGGCAAAATAGCAGAGTACAGCTGATGACAAAGGCCTATGCCATTCGGAAAATTAGTTGTAAATTAACGTCTTCTGGCCCGTTGTTCTTTTTTCACACACAATTTAAGTCTATATTAATGCCATTTTCCTCTCCCCAAAGGGAAGTTACTTATCTATACACAGTACTAAAATTTGCAATCTAGGTGGGTCAGTCCTTCCCAACACCACACTAATAGTCATATTATCAAGTTAAAAATCAACATTATTTTCTGTATCTCAGTCCGAAGTATGTTATTGCTTTGAGTTTCTGCTTCTGCTCTAACAAACAGAGTGACTGCTTCACACCCTATAAACAGTATTCTCTCTTCCTGGATGATGCTAAATATAATTTTTTAATTATATAAGTAATTAAATGTTGAGAACATTATCATTTAAGGCAACGAAACCGAGAAACACAGTAGGAATTTTAACAATTCAGATTTTGCACAAATTCTCTCAGTCTTCTAATGATAGCTACAGAGTCTTAAAAGGCTCTTTTTCTACTGCCTGTGACATCACCATTGGCAGCCGCTGCACTGTAATTGTTTTGGGGGAGAAGCACTGCACATCTCTGAGCTGCTATCACAAGCATTCTCTACTCCCTCCTTATCATCCAAACACTGTATTTAGTCAGCAGTATAAACAATACATCAATTAGAGTCCTTTAAAATTGAGAGTCAAACAGAAAAACATACCAATTATCTGGTTTTCCATGTTTTATAACAACATAATCTTGAAACTATGATTAATTTGCCTCAAGTTATAAATAATGAGTATTCAAATTATTCTCCTCTCCTCTAGCACTTATGTTATATTAATCTTTTTCTACAAATATCTATATATTTTCTGACTTCATGACTCATTTTGCCCTGAACAGGCCACGCTTCAATTTCTCGATTATGGCAACCACGTCAAAAAAGAAACCACAATTACTAAATTCCAAAAAAAGATCCCTATAATCTTCTGTTGATTTAAGTGTCAGTAAAAGTAGATTTGTGCTCTGTTCCAATTCACTCTGAGAAAGTCAAATTAAGACTGAATGAAATGACAGGAAAGTGTAGGTCCAATATGTACCACATACTGAATCAAGCTGTAGGCCATTTCGTAAACCAGATGTGATTTGGTGATGATTCCCTCATTCCTTCAACACAGTCAAGTGTGTGACTGAGCAGTCTCTGAATGTGCAACCCTCACTTATATTTGCAAGATGACCTGCATTGGAACAACTAATTTAGACCACAAACTTCTCTTCTTCCTAAAGATGATGACTTGAGGGTGAGGCCACAAAACCTATGTCGTAACTTATCATATTATACCAATTTCTAGTATACTCGTTCTAAGGCAGGAGCCACAATAAAATTATAATTCTGTTCCTGCCTTCCATCCTAGAACTACCTTTCAGGGTGAGACTACTACTCTAGAAACTCCTCTCCGTGAGATAATGCTTCAGCCATAGGTTTCTCAACCATGGCAGCAGAGACATTTTGGGCTACATAATTCTTTCTGAAGAGGCTATTCTGTGTGCTGTAGGATGTTGAGCTGTCTATTGGCAATAGATGCCAGGAGCCATCGCCCTAGTGTGACAACCAAAAATGTCTCCAGGTGCTGCCAAATGTCCTCTGGGAGGCTAAACTGCCCCAAATGACAGCCACTGCTTTAGAGCTATCCCACCGTCCCTGCTTCTAAATAAACTCTAGGATAAGGAAATGTAATCAAAGAATGGGAATAACTTTAAGATTCTTCGTACTATCTCTCATTTTACAGATTAAAAACCTTGAAGACCACGAACCTGGCCCTGGAGTTACTAGTGTACCAGCTGCTTGGGCTCTGACTAGCTGGCAGGCAGACAGAAGGCCCCTCCTCACTGTGGCCATCTTTCTGCTTATTCTAAGGCCCTTGATTGAGAGATCAGACCTAAATTTTGAGAAGAATGAGTTTCCTAAAAGACACGTATAAATATTCCCTTTTTATTTCCATTACAGGGACTGTCATGCCTATAGTCACTCATTTCACCCGGTATGAAAGACAATTTATTTAAGTTAAGACACAAGTTATTCGGCTGTATTCTAAAACATAAACTGGTAGCGGCTCTAAGGGAAAAAAATGTGTCAAGAAGAAAGAACAAAAGAAAAGCTTCTTCAAGGCTTCAATCACCCCTTGATAATGGTAGCATTCATGGATGGGAAGAGACATTCATCTCATGAGTGCAGCACACTAGTTTCTTGTTGCAATAACCATTACAATACAGCACTCATCTGAAGGCTGGTGGGGAGCGGTATCAAAATATAGTGACTATAGGCGACTCACCTTAACTTTTCTATTTTTACTCTTAAAACAAACATTCTAACTCATCAAGTTTTAGCATGAGTGCCATTTATGGGTACCATTTCGATACCATTTCCATATTCTGGAAAGAATAATGTTTTAGTGGTCCCTAAACTATTTAAGAGATTCTCATAAACTTTCACCAAAGCTATTTACTTATGAGAGCTGAAATCAACCCAAACCATGATAAGTGTTAAAATGTTATAAAAGCAAATACATTCATTTTACTCCAGCACAAACAGATGCCAAAAAGCAGACCACTGGAAGTCAAAAAGCAAATAGCACCCTACTCCCCAAACATCTGATCGTAATCTGTCAAAAATCACCATGACCTTGCTCTTTTCTACCCCATCTTTAACACACCAAGGCATTATCCTTGTTACTTCTCCTACGCTCAGTTGCATCTTACTCAGGGATCAATATTAAAGTCAGTAAAGGATAGGATAAATATCACATGTTATGGAAATTACCCTTGTAAATTATTTCAT
Organism: Hipposideros armiger; assembly: GCF_001890085.2. NCBI lineage: Eukaryota > Metazoa > Chordata > Mammalia > Chiroptera > Hipposideridae > Hipposideros > Hipposideros armiger. The sequence continues at coordinate 663,367 of NW_017731628.1, forward strand.
TTGTAAATTCTTTGACATATGCAACATTACAGTTTATACAAAAGATGGAGGGCATATAGCTGAATCCATGTACATTAAATTTGTGTACGCTATGTCTGCACTGTGATAAACAGTTTTAAGCAACAATATATAAATAGCAGGGAGAGCTCCACTATGTATTATTCAATCCTTCATACTAAGTCGTATCTGTTAGGCAATAATATTGTGTGAGAATCCTGAATTATTCTACCAGTATTCAAATATCCTAATTCAATCAAGTAAAACTCCTACATCTTGTTCCTTACAACTAAAACACAGTTTTCATAATTCTGTGAATAAATGGTAGTCTATTGGTGGTGCTTCTGTTCTCTCTCTGTGAGTCTCACTTGGTCCAGGGCACAAGGGCTTGCCACATGCTTGCAAATGCAAGCAAAAATCATGCTTAGGAGACAACTGCTCAGACTCATATACACTTGCTGAGACACCACCATCACCACCACAGCACACAACTGGTCCAGATGACCATCAGTACACTGCAAAGAAAAATAGGAAGCAAAGTGTTTGTAAATATGTAACAAAGACAAGCTTCTTCTGTGTCTGAAAAGCATGAAATCATAAATATGGCTGAAAATACATCATTACACTAGGCCTTAGGACAACAGAGAATTCATCATCACACCCAGAAAAAGAATGTAAAACAATGAAAAGTCACTGAGCCCTCCCACCCCCCACCCCTCCACCCAGCACGGCCACCAAGCATAATCTGTGATGGGGACAACTAGCACCAACATCTGTTGGTGGCCAAACCAGTGTCTTAGTGGATCTCTATCCCAATCAACAGAATTCATAGCTGAAAATTTCTCCAGTGTATTCCAAGCTAACTAAAATCTGGTCAATATAGGTATTTTTAAGAGGATACAAAGTAAATCAACATTCTTTTCATTGGGCTATGTGTCTAATGAACATCCAGTATGAAAACTGGAGCTTCAAATGCACAAGAAAAGTTTGCTGTTTATACTAATAAAATTAAAATCACACACATTTGAAAGATATTTAAAGATTAGGATGGCTAATCCTGTGACCAAAAAACCATCTCAGCCCGGAGGGGGGGGGGGGCAGAACTGCGCACCTCTAAATAGATTGGTTTTCGTGTGGAGCCCGAAAGAGCAGCACAAAGTCACCCCAGAACACAGTGAGGATCAGAGGCAGAGAAACAGGCTGCAACAGGTCCTCAGAGCAGGCAGGGCCTGATACAGGCTCCAGGAGCCGGAGCTAAGTGCCCAGGGACACAGAGCCAGGCTAGACAGGGACAAGACAGCAATTCCTCACAAGGAGAGTGGGGTCTGTGCACACAGAAGACAGCTGTCTATTGCCCATGGCTGGGCTCCTGCGATCAGGGTCAGTGGGCAACACACAGTAAGGCAAGAGATGCTCTCAGGGTAACAACAAATACTATCCGAAGCTACACGGGAAGTGACCATTTAGACTGACACATGGCCTATTAGAAAACCACCAACCGTGGAGTACCTACAAAGTACTTTACATATCTAATCTAATTTGATTAGGTCCTCACAAAAATCGTAGGAGGCAGATATCAACCCCATTTTAGAAATAAGGAAACTAAGATTCAGAAAAGTTCTGTAACTTCCCCAAACTCAAATAGCCAATAAGTGGTAGAGATAACCTCTGAGCCAAAGTCTTGCTGATTCTAAAGCCAGTGTTGTCAAACTGACAAGAATAAATTGCCCATCACCTCTAAATGCATGTTTTTCCCATTTAAACACACAATCCAAAAGGTTAAGTTACTGGCAGCATGCCGTTGTTGTTAAGGGTTCCAGCTGCATTTAACCAGTTGTTGTATATCACACTTACAGGGAGCTGGAAAAGACGTAAGATACCATATAATAGCAGGGATCCCAGTGACCGAAAGATAAAGGGAAGAGGGGCCAGTATTGTTGAGATGCATCACTAGACAATATGGAGGGATCAGAACTCCTCTGGATGAAGATGTTGCTGTAAGCACAAATAAAGAACTTGACCAACTACAGCAGTGGTTCTCAAAGTCTGGGTCTAGGAACTGCAGCATCGCATCACCTGGGAACTTGATAGACACGCAAGGTCTGGGGCCTCACCCCAGACCTGCTGTATCAGAAACCCGGGATGGAGCAGCAATATGTGTTTTAACAAATCCTAGAGGCAATTTTGATGCCCATGAGGACCACTGAACCACAGAACACAGAATGGATGATATCCAGTATTCTGGACTTGAAGCTGATTATGTCTCTAACATCAATGAAGAATTGTATGAACTTGAAGTAAAACTGATGTGCTAAAGTAGGACACATTAAGCCAAGTCAATTAGAAAATTCTTAAATTATTTCCAAAGAAGGAAAAGACTGAGATCCTTGCAACAGTGATAAGGCCAAAATTAGTATCCTAAGATAAACCTTTATTATCCACTTAAATAATAGTGTCAATTTTAAAGTCAATACCTCCAATGTACAATATCTTTCCACTGATACCAAAAAAACAAAAAACAAAAACCACAAGTGACATAAAGCAGACCTCTTCTGAATCTTTCAGATGTTTTAATGTTCCACCAAATTAAACAGATTTGACTTTCCATTCTTGCGAAAGCTCAGTGATACCTAGACAACTGTCATATACATCACATAGCCATACAACCTATAAAAATTTCCAGAAGTGAAAAAATAACTGGCTCATGCCTGGGATTACATAATTATATAACTATTAAAAGAGGTCAGACATTTAAGATCATTCCATTCAACCCTATTATTTTATAAATTAGGGAACCGAGGGCCAAAAGACTCTTGTGGAGAGCTGGCTACGGCAGACACTAAAACCAGAGACTGGGCCCCCTGACCTCCAGTCCCGAATGTTCTCCGTCTACCGCCACCCTGCCTAAGCCACGTAATAAAAAACAGAGCACACGATCTAGTGACATTTCAGCAATTTCCGAAAAGCCTCTAGAATATAAACTTAAAACTTCAAAACAAGGAAATTGTTCGGCTATCACAAAGAATTTTAAAAAATCATGACCTGACAAATTGAATAAAAGATATGATCTTGTACGTGTATACCAGCTCCAGCCACAAAAGACAGTATCTGTTTCTACCATAATTGAATTCTGTACTATGTAATGAAAAGATCAATTATTGAGTAACTGAAACAGACAATCGTATGAATTAGTGGTACCTGTTTAGTCACATGTTGTTTGTAACGTATCGCTTTATTTCAGTGAGGATGATTATAAGGATTACATTCATCCCTCTGAAACCTTACAAGGCACACAGGGTTACAGCAGCGATAGAAGCACACAGCAAGGCCAGGTCCTGAGGATTACCGACCTGTGAGAGGGACAGTGACCGGTACTATGAAACAATAAAATAGTGTAATTGAATAGGGTGACTGGGAGGAGGAGACACTGGTAAAGACTTCTCGGAGGAGGTGACATTTGATCTGAGACCTGAAAAAGGCATTTGAAGGTCTGGAGGAAGAGCATTACAGGCAGAGGTGACGCCAAGTACAAAGGCCAAAGGAGGGAATGACCTTGCATGCTTAGAGGGCACAGAACCAAAGCCAGACTAATGAGGGCAAGGGGGTAGGAGATAAGGATGAGAGGGAAGCAGGAGTCTGCAGGTTGGGTAGGGTGTTTGGATTTCATTCTAAGTGCAATGGGAAACCCTGGAAAGTTTTCAATAGCACAACAGGATCTGATTACTTATGAATACAACAGAATCATTACAAATTCTAAACACGCCTTAGAGTTTATCACCCCCAGCAACTCTCAGTCCCTGAACTAAAAGTGTACAAACCTACAGCTAACCTCATGGGACTATATGAGTCAGAAGGTTTAATTTAGAATATTTCCAAAGCACAGTTTGAGCAAGTGTGCTAAGAAATGACTCAAAATCCACCACAGCATCAAGCTCTAGACATTAAAATCAACACACTAACACACAGCTATCCCGTGGATAAATCATTCTATCTCCTGGATACCTTAGCCTGTGTGCTGTCTGGAATAGCAGTCATAAAATTGTTTTATGAGATGTCTTTTAAAACTCTAATGCTACCTCCATAAAAAAAAAATCCTCCGAAGAACAAACTCAATGTGAACACATGCTTCTACCATTCTAAAAATATGTAATCTTGCTGCTTAGAAATCTAAGTCTAAGACCAAAACAGCAGCAAAGCCCTAGCAGAACAGCCACAGTACACAACATATCAAAGGAAAGTCAAGATAAGGTATCAATGATACTCATCATTCTCCTCAACACATCTTCACCACCAGTTCAACAAAAGTTACTTCCCAATTAAAGTGAAGGCTATATTTAGTCTTCCAGGTTATTCTCTTGAAATTAGCGCCTCTAAATAAAAAACTACAAGACTTTTTAAAAATAATATAGCATCCAAAAACTACTGGCGGCCTAGGCTTCTCTTCAAGTCAATGATTTCCACCACTGTTGTTGTTTTCTTTAATTGCTAAAGGTTTTCTAATTATACCCTCAAAAAAAAAACATAGGTAGGAAAGTCTCTCATGTCACAATGGTCTGTGTTAAGTGTTAGGGAGAACATTATAGGCAATGTATTAAAAAATCTAGGCTAATAAAAGAAATAATGATAATAGAATGTGGTAAATATAGTAACACAAGTCATGAATAAGTCCTCCAACATGGAAATACCATCAGGTGACATTACTTAGACGTAAGCAATTTGGGGGGAAAGGATAGTTATTGGGGGTTTTTCAGCAGGGAGGAACATGAACAGATTGAGACTTAGAATAATAACGTAGGGCATGTACAGTTTGGAGAAGGAAGACACCACACACAGGACATCAATGACAAGGGTACGTTAATGTGAAGGTCAAAGACAACAAAGGCTTAAACACAAGCCAGAGAGTTTAAAAGAAAGAATCCTTATTCTAAGACTTTCCGAAGAAGAAATTTACAGCACCGGGGGCGTTGAAGCCATTAGAACAAAAACTGAGGTGTCCCAGAAAAGAAGGAATTCTGCCTCAGGACTGTAATATAGAAATCCTGCCTACCTGAATTTCCAGCCTGCCTACCGATTTTAGGCTCAAGGCTGTAATATCAACTCCTGTCTGAGTTTCCAGCCTATGAGCCTGCCCTACAGACTTCAAACTTAAGGCTGCAACATTAACTCTTCCGTGAGTTTCCAGCCGGCCAAGCCGTCCCTTACATTTTGGACTTGCCAGCCCCTACAATCATGTGAACCAATTCCTTAAAATAAATCTCTTTATATATCTATAGCTATATATATAGCATATACCTATATATAGCATGAGTTCTCTTTCTCTGAAGAACCCTGACTGATACAGCTCATGAGCCCATTTATATAAAATATAGAAAATGCAAACCAGTCTACAGTGACTGAAAGTAGATCACTGGTTCCCTAGGGCCAAGGGCAGAGGCAGAAAGAGCTGATGCAAAGCGGTATAACACTTTTCAGGGTGATGGAAATGTTTTGTACCTTGACTACAGTGGTGGTTTTACAGGTGTTTATATGTCAAAATTAACTGAATATGCTTTAAATGGTTATAGTTTGCTGTACATAAATCATACCTCAATAAATTATACTTTAACTGGGCAACTGGGGAAATGATAGTGCCATTAGCTGAGATCAAGAATACAAGAGGAGGTATATGCTGAACTGGATTTAGCCTGAATCACGTTAAGCTCCGGTTCGGCTGGGATGTCCTGTGGTAATGCTAAGAAGGCCAATGAATTTGAGTCTAGGCTTCCAAAGATCTGAGCTGAATGCAACTTTGGAAGTTATCTGCACAAACATAATAAGAATGACTAGGGATGGACTAGATGAGAACAAGACAACAAGTGAAGAAAAAGAATGCCTTATGGTGCCCCAGGGATTATGCTACCGGGTCTCTTGTAACCTTAGAGAAAGCAGTTTCAGTAGAGCAGTAGAGCTGAAAGTTACACTGAAGTCCAAAAGAGTGTGTGTGTGTGTGTGTGTGTGTGTGAATGGGGGGTGGGTGTTAATGACAGTAGTGCTATGAGTTTTTTTTTTTTCAAGAAGCAACCTATAAACAGGAAGATAAAAAGAGGTTGATAAATAGGAATGAGAACCCAAGGGGTGTTTTGTTTTTGAGGAGGTATTTTTGTTTGCTTGAATTTTGCTTTTGCTATTCATTTGAATTGACATACTATTTTGTTTTGCTTGCACACAGAAAAATAACTTGACCACTTTTATAGTCTGAATTAGTCCACGATTATAAGTAGATTGGTGATACAAAAGAGAAAGGCAAGGTTTCTAAATGGGAGATCCAGAACACAGGAGAACTGTTACCTTAAGTAATCATCTCAATGGATACTGCAAAGGATCAAGACAACTTTCAAATTTACTGCAATTCTGAGAAAGAGAGAGAGAAAAAGGTAGAGGCAGAGATAGAGATGAAGATATATATAGAGAGGTGCTTCTTTTAAAAGAAGGGATAGGAAGGCTGGCCAAGTGACTCAGTTAGTTAAGAGCTCGCTCAAGAGTATGAGCTCTGAGCAACAGCAGTTCGATTCCTGGCCCGAGCTGAGCTGCCAACAAGTGGCAGGATGGCTCAGCTAGAAAAAATTAAAAATTTTAAAAATTAAAAAAAAAAAAGGGTAGGGATCATGATGATATTAGCTCAGTCAAGCATAAGGGAAGAGACCATTTACTAAGTCACCTGTATGTCAAAGGCTATTAGATTTATCCAAATTTAAATATCACAACTTTGCAATCCATTTGAAGATGAACAATAAGAGGCTCAGAGAAGTCAACTGATTTTCCCAAGGTCAAAAATCCAGTTGGCAGCAGAGTAAGGCTCAAAATGAAGTTTTGAGTTTCTAAGTTTCTTAGAGGTCTTCCAAAGAACAAAGAAAAAATCTACTTGTTATTTTTTAAAACAATAAAATTCATGGTATCTTGCAACTACCAGATGGATCACAGTAAACCATTTTGTAAATCTAAGATACACTACGGGATCTTATTTTTCCTGTATCTTGAAACACTGTTCTCTGTAAGATGTTTTACCCTTATAAATCACCCTAAGATTATTTTATTAATACCAATCAATTGTTCTCAACTTTGCTTTACAAAAAAACAAAAAAATCCCATTAAAGAAAGAAAACAGAAGAATAGTGTGATCACCTAGAGGAAGATGATATAATAATGAAATGAAGATATCACCATCGTATCAGCACCTTCAGCAAAATCTCAGACTATGAGTCTTCAAATGAAGAAAGTTTAGATAGACGGATTTTTCTCAAATTCAAGAATTGATGCATGAACAATATTTGTAAGTACAAAAAGAAGGTATGGTAATCTCATCCAATAAGTCATTCATCACGCAATATTTTCCAAAAGCACACACACCATCCCATTTTGCTAAAAGGGCCTGTGACAGCACTCATGCATCTATTATGATGTCTGTATGTCAAATTTTACTTCATATGGTTTGTTAGTGATTTCAAACTGACATGCTGAAGACAGGGTAATGAAAGGAAATACATGATATGGAAATGAAAATTATTAGATTGCCCATGCTAACTGGCACTTACAAATCCAGGAATAAAAACGTTTTGCAATTATGGAGCAAAGATGATGGTCTTCTTCTCTTGGACAGTACTATAAACTGTCCAAGATTTCAAAAAATCCTTCAAGTATGGCATTTGATGATGCAAGCACAAGAAGAACAAGAACTAATGATGAGGTATAGAGGATGTATTTAGAACCTGGAATCAGTATTTACAAGATGGTATTTCTAGATTCATGCTAAAACAGTTGATTGAGCAGTTGTATTCAGAATGCTACCACTTTTGGATGTACATACCTTTAAACCTAGAAAACATGGAATAAGACTTTGGATTTGCTATTTTAAATTCCTGACAAAACATTCTAATAACATTTTTTCCACTAATCCTTTGTTGTTCTGTAAATTATTTGTAAACTGACTTACACACACACACACACACACACACACACACACACACAATGTTTAAGGAGCTATTGAACCCAGACAGTAAATGGTAATGGACAATTTTTCCTAGTATATGGAAGTATATAATCAGCTTTGAGACATTTCTGTGAAAGTTTTAGAAGATGATTTTTGGAAAAACAGAGTATACTCATATATTTTTTAATCCTAGCATAATTAAACAGAGTTTGTTTAACATTATGGTTGTTTATCTTCTCTCCCCACAGCAATCACAGATAATTATCCTACTCATTTCAAAATCAGAAATCATTTTTTTCACTTGTCAATAATTTTTACCTCTAACATGATAGGCTTCAAAACTGTGAAATGAAACAGCCTGGCAGAAATCAGAGGTTATATGAAATCCTGTTTCAGCCCTTTCTACTCTAGATTTCTGATGCTGCAATACTGAAAATTTTAGTCAAGGTTTACATCGAAAAGCCCATTAAAATGTATTTCTAATAATCTACAACTTAAAATCACACTTGATTACTTTGTTTCTTTCAACTAAATAATCATCTCTGAAACTTTCTATATAGAATACTAATGAGCAGTTCTTAACAGTTTTCTATACATCAGAGTTATCCTTTTAAGGACTCAATCTTTACCATTATCCTTAATATTATTAGCAATCGCTTTATACATGATGCATTAAACCTTCCAAAGTTTATCTTCATTCAGCCATGATGGTAAGTGTAGCAGACATCACTACACTAATAGATTGCCATCCCCACCACCAATCCACCCCCCAGAGAACACAGCATATAAACTGTTGTCTTGATGCCTATAAAATAACTTAAGTGTAATTCTGACACCTAAAGACTTGCTAAGATATAAATTGTTTGCTTTTATCCTAATTAGAACAGAACTTCTGAGATTTTAAACCCTTGTATTTGCTTTCTATAGTTTTTTTCATTTCCTTTTTCGTTGGTAAGTAATCGTATAATTTTTCATTTCTACCCACATACTTGTGCTTAATACTGCCACTGCAAATGTCTATAGAAGCCTCCTTCCCAATTACTATTTCTAATATAACCACATAACCAAGCTTAGTGGAATCATATTTGAATATAATGAAATCTGAGCCAGGTAAGGTTTAGTGACATCAATTTGGGATATTCAGAGAAATTTTTTGCCTGTTTTCCTATTTTTGCCTATATTCCAGACAGGTGAGGGGGTTAGAGAGCCTTCTGTTGTTGTGCTATCTGTTGTTTACAGAGTAATTATAGAAGTCATATTCCAAAGAGTTATAAAACAGCCTCATCCATCCCCAGTCCATGATATCATTGTTGAATTTTCAACAGAGGCTCACGGGGCACCTCCCGCCTTACAGGTCATGTCTGGTTCCGTTTTGGAATATTCTCCATTGTATTCCATCTCTTTGGTTCTCAGGGTGCCTACTCAACTGATTTGGGGCTTGAGGAATGGGAGAGAATGTTGTTTCATAATTTCTTTTTGTTTTTGCTTTTCTTTAAGCACAGCAGCTGAAATTTTTCATCTAAGCTGTGGCTTCTTTGACTACTACAATGCAGTTACCAAAGTTTTAGCTTTACACTTCTCTGGATAATTTCTTTCTAAAATAGAAATAACTCTGGTGGCAATGTGGAGAGGGAAAAGTTGAAAAACCTGAGACCTAAAATAGGATAGTGGCAATGAATGTGACAAGGTTATGTATGCAATGACAGAAGTGCAATCAATAGGATTTGGAACAAAGGCTAGATTTGGGGGTGGTTTGGAGAAAGGAAGTGAAGAAGACAGAATTCTAGATGATTTCAGGGTAACAATCCTGAATGACTCAGAATGTAACAGCATTAACAACAACAACAACAAAAAGCAAAAGTAGCAATTTGAGCAAAGGACACTTAGATGGAGAGATCCTTGAGAAATATTTACATTTAAAGGACAAGTGGTTGAATAATATTGTATGTCAACTATAATTTAATATAGTCACGGGATGTAGAGTATAGTGTGGGAATGGAGTCAATGGAATTGTAATAGAGATGTATGATATCGGGGGTGGGGGTAGTAGATGGGGGAGGGGGGCTGTCACTGTGTGAGGGGTGAAAAGAATAACTATTGCATTGTTTTGTACACCTGAAACTAATAAAAAAAAAGAAATAAAGGACAAGTGGAACATAAACTAATGAAAGAGTAGAAAATGGTCAGTGCCACTGAAAAGAACAAGGATAGTAAAACGTCACAGCAGCCAAGGAAGGGGGAAAGCATTTCAAAAGGATGAGATGATCTGTGTCAAATACTGTCAACAATGAAAGGAGACAAGGGGCAAAGACATTAGTGGATGTGGCAAATAACTAATAATAATGAAAGCTAACATCTATTGAGTGCTTACCACGTGCCAGGTGTGTCATTCCAAGAGTTTTACAAATATTAACTCATTTAATCCTTCCAAGAACCCTAGGAGGTAAGTATTATTAGCATCCCCATTTTGGTGATATTTAGAAAATTACTTCCATAACAAGGTAGATGCAGAACCCAAATTAAATGGAGTTGAGAACAAAAGAGTTGAGATAGAAGACAGCAGCTGGGGGTGAAAGTGTTTTTGTTTTGGGCTTTCTTTTTTCAATTTTTTTGAGACAGAGGCTCTTTGAACCTTTAAGTGTTTATCAACTGAAGTGACAGAATTTAGATCTGCCCAACAGGAAGAATAACTTGGTGCCACGGGGAAGTCACATTTAGAGAGGACATGGGCACACTATCAAGAGTCCAAGGAGCAGGCTGGAAGGACACACAGGAGAGAATGGCACGGCACTACCGAACAACAGTGTCTCAGTGCCACAGACTGGGTGACACTGCAAACAGGAATTAAAAAGACAGGACTGAGCAAGGGCACGGTCTGAGAGAGGATGGTACCAAAATGGCAGTTGTGTAGTCGTCTCTCTCCCTTTTGCCCCAGCACCTGGATGGGGGGGGGGGGGGGGGGGGGGGGGGGGATAGCACTGGCTCAGGATAGACTCCAAACGGCTGACTGAAGCGTGCTCATGATTTCCAGCAGGCGAGATGTGTGTATCCAACCAAGGGACAGAAACGACAGCTGAGGACAGTAGATATCCAGGGCCCCCGTTTTAACCTATATGGAGATCACTAGGGAACTTCCTTCTTTCTTTAGTAGCACCCTGCTTCCTCCTGAATTCCAAAGATAGTCAGAGAGCATGGTTATAGGCCATATACTATATTTAAGAAGCACACAGGGTTAGAGAGAGAAAAGAATGCTCAGAGGGCAGTGGAGGAGCGGGGCAGACAAGTGACTGCAACCACTTTAGTCCAACAGGTTGGCTACACTGGGCTAGAGCTTCCCTAAGTAGCTGTGCGCTCTTGCATATCCTGGAGGCAGAACCCAGTGGTCAGAAAACAAAAAATGAGTAACTGAGTCACACTGGGAAAACATCTGGATAGAAATTTCAATTGGCTAGGTGGAAACTTGGACTGGTGAGGTTTTGTGGATTTAGCTGCAAAGTGGTATTAAAAGGTGTTAAAAAGTAACAACTGTGTTTTAGATGATCTTACTTTACAATTTATATTTCCAGGGTAAAAACACTTAGAACTCTTTCCCACAGACACCTCTACCACAACCACTTTGTCAAAATTAGAAAAAGAGTCAATATTTTAAAACAGGTTACAGATGTGCAACATAGATACTTCATCTGAACAATTTATATTCTACTTGGATCAATCGCAAAATCCAGTTATAAAATTAAAGAACTATTCTAATGTTTAAAATTTAATTTCAAAGCATAAATCTATGTGAAAATCACGTAATATCAAGAGAACAGAAAAGAGCTCTAGAAAAACACTTTTTTATTTAAGTAAGCGAAGAATTACAAACAGAAGACCGGAGTCATACAGCTCAGGCACACCCAGTATTTCTCATGGGATCCTTAACAATCAGGTCCCTCTCTTCAACTTCAACAACTGAGTAGGACTACATTCAAAGCACGTCAAAACCACAGCTTTACAAACACAGATCATTAATTTTCTGAAACAAAAAAAGGGTTTCTATTTAGCTAGACACCCAGGAATACTCTCTCATAGCACCTATAATCTACTAACTGGACAGCCAGGAATACTCTCATAGCACCTATAATTTATTAATTAAAAATCAATAGTGGGCCGGCCGAGTGGCGCGATGGTTAAGAACTGGCTTGG
>NW_017731628.1:675579-708611 GCF_001890085.2 Hipposideros armiger
ATGAGGGCCAGTGACACTGCCCTCCACAGCTAAGATGCTGAACAACAGCTCAACCTGGAGCTGGGCTGCCGTGAGTCGCCGGTGATGGAGTGGGCTGCAGCCCCTGCTGCAGTGGGTTGCCATGGGCTACCATATGTAGCCAGCAGCCAGCGTGAGTGGACAGCAGCCGCAGTGAGCGGCCATCCAGAAGCCGGCGACTGATCTGCCTCGACCGGGAAGAGCGCAATGATGGTGCCAACTTGGGCCAGTGACACAATGTCCTCCACAACTAGACTGAAGAACAAAAACAACAGCAACTTGTCTGTTCCCTTTCCCCCAATTCCCCAATAAAAATCTTAAAAAAAAAATCAACAGTAACTGTTATTAGGAATATGAAATGCTATCATTTAAGTAATCACATACTAAGTAGAAAACTATTAGATCTTTATTAGGTCTTAGATTGTCTGCTTATAAATGAGAATAGAATCTAGGACATTTTTCTGTTAAATGCTTACAGAAATATATATTCAGTACCCCTATTTCAAATTTGTAGCATGCCTGTACTTTCTTTGTTGTTGATACCCTCATATTCTTAATAAGCCATAATCTTTTAACACCTTGCTTACAAATTGTACTATTTAACAATCACCATACTTCTTAGAATATTAAAAGATATGGTGTCTTGCTTTAAAGTTTTAACTCAATATTCATCATCTCTAATGAATCAGCACATATACACCCTGGCCTCATTAAAAATACCAAAGGGACACCCATTCCAAGGGGTATCACTATGCAAATTTCACTGAGTTTTGCTAGTCAGCCCACTAATCATAACAAAAATAAAACCCACCTACATGTAAATTTTGTTTTATAGTCACCCTTCTTTTCCCTACAAAATTAAACTGTGTTACCTAGTTGACATTGTAAAACATTAAAAACACAACATACAGCTGGGGAACACTGCAAGTATAGGAAGGAAAATAAGAGCAGTAACAGAACATTCCATGTAGGGCCACAACCACTCTACGAGGCAGAATTATACCCATTACTTGAGACGAATCTGAAGCTTAGGGTGGTGATGGAAAACTGGTCCAAAGACACCCAGCCAAATAAATAGATTCAAAACCAATTTTATCTGGCTCCCAAAAATCATACATTTTTTTCACCAGTTCACAAGCCATAGTAAGCACAGAATCACCAGTAATTGGGGTAGAAAATCGAATTCCATGAAAATGGGGAAACACCTGTAGCAAAAACTCTTCTAGAGTGGGACTGCACATTGAAAACGTCTATGGATCAGGCAAGTAATAGAAAATGAAGGGAATTCAATGGAACTGGGGAACAGTAGACTATGGATCATCTAAAGAAAGTCACTTCATGCACTGGTGTTGCCAGACTTTCTGCTTCTTTTTGAGAGACACTGAAAATAATCTCATTTTTTAAAAAAATACTGACAACTAATTTTTAAAAATTAATCACTGTACTGCTCAAGCAATATAAATCTGTAGCCCACTAGCATTCAGCCCCTGGAACTGCCAGACTGCAGCTACTGTCTGGAGGCATCATCGTTTCTAACAGAAGTAGAAACAGACAAGTGTGGAACCCAAGGGGCAAAGAGGCACAGCTGAGAATAGCCGGAAGACTAGAAAGTGAGATAAATCACTGCATCTAATCTAAGCCGAAACGTGTGATCAGCAATATATTTCATTCTCAAATTTTTGGTTTTCATTTTCCAAAGTTAAAGAAGAGAGCAAAAGAGGGAGGGAGGGAGGACACACGAACTATTGATAGATAGTTAATGATTTTCATGCCCAGGCAAAACCTACTCTTAAGTGAGTCAGTCAAGCCACCAGTTATAGAAACTGTAATATCACTAATTCCGCCTCAGTTAAGGTTAATTTCAGTAGTGGTGGGCAATCACAGGCTCGCATGCCTCCTCTCTATAAGTTTCTAATGTTTCAGAATTACACTGGCATTCCTGAAAAGACACATATAAGAATATACATAATAGATCTGAAGCAACATCAAAAAAGTTATTAAGGGCCGGCCGAGTGGCGCGTTGGTTAAGACCTGGCTTGGAACACCCGAGGGCCGCAGTTTGGATCCCACGTATCAGGGCCAGTGACACTGCCCTCTACAGCTAAGATGCTGAACAACAGCTTGACCTGGAGCCGTGAGTCACTGGCGACGGCTGTAGGCTGCATCCCCTGTAGCAGTGGGTTGCCATGGGCTACCATATGTAGCCAGCAGCCGCCGTGAGCGGCCAGCAGCCGTCCAGAAGCCGGTGAATGATCTGCCTCGCCTGGGAAGAGCGCAATGATGGTGCCAACTTGAGCCAGTGAAGCAACGTCCTCCACAACTAGGCTGAAGAACAAAAGGACAGCAACTTGTCTGTTCCCCTTCCCCCAATTCCCCAGCACTGTTCCCATCCCCCAATTCCCCAATAAAAATCTTTAAAAAATAAAATAAAAAATAAAAAAATAATAAACAGGAAGATAATTATAAAATTTTGAATATGGATAAAATAATTTCATTTTATAACTTACATTTAAATATTTGGGAGGCTAGAATGTTGACAGCCTAAAAAACTAGCTACCAGGCAGGGTGAAAAACATCAGAAAGGGTGGAAACAATTTTGAACAATTAAATTTATGTGTTTCCCGATTATTTCACTATTTTGAAGGTTGTTCACTTTGAACACATTTATCTGAAGTGGTTCGTTTTTTAAACCAAAATGGCAAAATCACTAGTTCAACCCATCATTCTAGTAGACCCCAAAAGGAAAGTAGTCTGGGGTTTGTAAACAAACAAATTAGGGTAAAGCCATAAAAGACCCAGTAACCATAAAGTATCAATGTGGCTCATACATAAGGGTGAAAAAAACTGATCTCCAAAACCACTACACTACATTCTGGGTTTGCCAACAAACTGTAGAATTAGTCATTTTTAATCAGCCTTTGATCTTAGCCAACAAAGCATAGCCAAGGGGAAAGTAAGCATATCCGTGTGCTCCATTTCAAGCAAGATCTTGAAATTAAAACAGCAATATTTCACATGTTCAAGAGATTTTAACAAATATTATTTAAGCCAAAAATACAAATGAGAACATATCCAGGAGAGCTAACTCCTCCCATCTCTCTATGTGTTCCCAATCTGTTACATTGTCAAAGACTTTATGTTTGTGAATATTTCAAAACTTTTAGCTGCAAACACAACAGAATTTCAGAAAGCAGAAAGTGGCCTAAGAGTGAAAATTGTTTTCATTTGACAGGTTAATGGGAATTTTTTAAGCTTTCAAAAAAACTATTTTCTCCAAACTTCAGTGGAGGCCTCCATATACTTCTTTTTACCTATGCGTATGCTCCAGCAATCTTCTTGCTAAAAGTCCTGGCCATCTGATACACTCCACACCATTACAAGCACTCAGACCCTTGGTGTGGATGAGCCCTACCGCATCTACTAAATCACTCACTATCATAGTTATGTGATTAAAAAGCAGCTACATTTTAAGGACTGTTCTCTCCATTCTCTCTTTTCCACAAAACAGACTCACAGATTCAATCAGTAAGCATTTCTATATAAATACTGTTTTTGACTCATAAACATCAGTCGGTTCTATAAACATTACGTAGGTATTAGACATAAAATTGTCATTTTTTTCTTGGTGTAGAAAAATTTGGATTCAACAAGAGCCTTCATTCTGCACAGGGGTTTAACCTTACAACCCTCCCCATCACTAAAATCGCCATGTGAAAAGAAGTTAATTTGCATTTGGTTTCTTTGTAAAAAACTAACAGGGTTTCATTATCCTTAAAAGCAAAGAATTTTCAGAGATGGAGAGAAGAGATCTTATTTTTTAAAAACCCTAAAGGAAATAGATCATTTCAGTGGCAAGGGTTTTTACATGCAGAATCCAAGTGTGGTCTTTCAACGGAAATTTTCTTTTCTGCAATGGGCTCACTGAGGAAAATAATAACAAGATGTTTCATGTCTGCCTTGGACCAATTCACTAAATAATACCTAGAAAGTTAAGATGCCAGAGGCTCTGTACCTAAGGAAAAACAAACAAACAAACAAACAAACAAAACCACTATATTGTTTTCTATGTTCAGTAATTATGGGTTTCTGTAAATAACCAAAAATGCACTGCGGAATAAAGGTTTTGCTTTTGTCTTTAAAAAATAATAAGTTCTAATGATCACCAGCTTAAAACAATAAAAATGTGGAAGAAATATGCAGTTCTGGCCTTCCTTTCACTTTTTTAAAAACAATATATAAACTATATCAAAAGAAAAAAAAAAGAAAAGCTAAAGGAAAAGATGGTGAAGCCAGTGTCATAAGCAGAATCGAGCACAGAAGGTCCCCATTTACTAGCTGCACAATCTTGGTCAAGTGGATTCGCCTCCCTGTACCCATTTCCTCATCTTCAAAATACCAGTTTACTAGTCCTGAATGAGGTGTTCCATTTTGTCTTAAAAAAAAAAAAAAAGAACAAAAGCTGTGTTACTAATTACTAAAAAGGCTAAAAAAAAAAATTCACCACCACAATGAAGTAATTTTACCATCAAAAACGAAATAAATTTTCTTAGAATAAGGGAAAAAGATTTCTACTTTCTAATAATAATGGACTTTACACATGTAGGATATTTTTCAAGTACTTGGAGAAAAAGGGCATGTTTACACATGTGGAAACCAGCTCAGAGGGTCAAAATGTGAGCTGTCTCCACCATTCTATAATCTATGAGGTTCTATTTAGAAGGGTCCATAATCTGGAACTTTTACAGATGAAAATTAATTGAACACATTTCTTTCAAACCCTAAACACACAAATGAAAAAGGCCTTGCTCATAAAAACAAATATCTTAAGGGTCCTGAGCCAAGCAGGCAAGATGAAAAGGTTTTGCAGGAAGTAAATACTCAGAGGCAGATCTGCTCATACAAGTCTGTTGCAGGTGAAAAAGCAAGCCAGGGAGAAGGGCTGAGAGCTAACAGGCAAAGCTGGGGCCTCGGGCAGCGCCAAGGTGATCCGGTATTCTGGGCCAGCAGAGGACTAAGGGGCTGGACCCAGGAGTCCTGCTGAAGGATTAGGGAGAAAAACAACAGACGGAAAGCTATAGAGAGAGCACACCCCCAGCAGCACCTGGCCAGTTTTAGGGATCAGCACCCCTTCCAGACACCTCAGATACTGGATTAGAAGAGTGAAGCCCAACTCTGTGAGAACAGAAAGAAACAAGGGTTTCAGAAGCTACAACGGGCCACCCCATACAAATGGGTAGAAGTATCACCAGTCTGGCCTGCACCAGAGATAAGAAGAAAGTGGACACACCTATTCAAAACCTCACACACACACCAAGCCTGATCTGAAACACAGCAGGACAAATCACCACCACATTACCAATGCGTCTCTAATAGAGAACAAGAAATGAAATAAAAACTAATTAAATTCACACTAGTTTTATCTTAAATAAGCAAAAACTGAACTGCTGCAAAGATACCAGGAGCAATGGCCATTCTGATTCGCTTCATTTGGGCTTCTGTTTGTTTAGGTAGGAGTTCTATAAACTGATGACAGCTGATACATTTAGGGCCTTGTCTCTCCTGTAACACACTACTTGGCACCTACTGCAGTGCCATGTGTCTGGTGCGGACTTCTGTAAAAACATCATATTCTGTATCTGCTGTATGGTACATCGCATATGTCATTAAGTTACCCTTACAACAAATTAGAAGGGAAATGGCAACTTCCATTGTCCTTTGATAGCACAGCTGAGCAGTCCTACCTTCTGCCATTTTTCTGGAGGGCCCTGCTTTTGACACTGCCCACCCCAAGCAGACAAAGGTGTCTCACACGCCTTTCAGTCCATTCCACCATTCCCTCTCCTCTCCCAAAGCACCACACTTCTCTCAGCATAACTGCAAAACTCAATCTGCTCATCCCTCTTACCAGAAAGCCTTCTTTGACAACCCAACACATTTTATTATACCGACACCCTGGTAGAAAAACAGTTCAGGAAAGTACGGAGGCAGTAGCCTCCATGCCTCGAGGAGTGGCCAAACTTGCAGACAGGACCCATGCACACGTTCCTGTGGACACACAGACACACCCTATTACTACCCCAACATTTACATCCAACGACAACCGCCTGGCCCCGGCCCCAAGCACGATCTGCCAGAGTGACAAGACAGGTGATGGGGAATGCCTGTTGAACAAGGATGAAAGGAATTCCACAGCAGAACAGGAACAGCTGAGCAAGCAACTTGGACACAAGCAGGGAGGCTGTATCGAAGACAGAGCACAGTGGGCACGCTCTCCCTGGAGGAGGCAAAATGAACAGCTTCAGTGGTCAGGACATGAGGGGAAGGACCCACAGGCTGAAGGGCTAGTTACACGACTCGCAAAAAGCTTTTACCACACAGCCCTCAATGGGAATCAGGAATAGGTGACACTCAAGGAAATTAACCCAACTCCAAAAGAGCTGACTTCAAGAAAAAGCCAGAGCCTCAATCCCACAGGATCAAAAATCACTGTGGTGTATGAAATTTCCTTTGGCCCATGACAACAATTTTTACAAAACAGTCAATTCCTCTATGCAAAGTTCCATGGGGAAAAAAAAGCCGAACTTTTAAAGTCAGTATCTTAAGGACACTCTTTCTTTTTTAAATCTAATTATTTGGAAGGTACAGAAACAACAGTCACACCATGTCATATCCTAGGTAAGGTGAAGCTCGTCCAGAGTGTCTGTAACCTGGGTATGGCAGGTCCTGTTTCATGTTTACGCTGCAATCAGTAACTACTGAACTCTGAAAGCCCCACTACCTAGCTGGGCACCTGAACGCAGCTCCACACATTCCCTGATGTAGAGCTGATCAAATTCTCAGTGGCAGTTAAGAGAGGACACAGACGTCTGGTCAGGGAACAGGACCAGACAATAACAATGCACACCAAGTGCCTATGCGGCCTACAGGACACTGCATGGGTTCCATAAATGACAGTGACTGTAATTATTATTATTAGAACAGGCCCTCAGTTACTTTCCTCTAATCAAACGTGCCACAAATACCATATTGTAAAACTCTTATATGACACATAGACTCAGTTGATTAATAATCGAAAAAGAGCATGTTAAAATGATAAAACATTTAGAGTAATGTGAACATAAATACCTTAAACAATTGCATTTTAACATAAAACATAAATGTGTATTCATTTATCAATCTTTTGATGCAGAGCCAAGTATGAACTCATGGTTCTTGCATAAACCACATTTATAATGCATTCTCTAAAACATTCAGTTTCTGTTTCTTTAGAGCGGGAGCCATTCATTTGTTCAACAAATGTTGAGTGCCCAGGACAAGCCAAGCACTGTTCTAGGAACAAGTCAGGACCCTGGCTCTTTCTTACTCAGGGACCGAAACCACACATGACCTGACTTTAAGTTTATCAGCATTATTTTGGTTGGGAGGGTGGAAGCAGGGAGATAGGATGTTAGAGGCTCTTCTAATAAAGCCAAGACAGAGATGGTGGCACTTGAGCTGAGGAGGTGGCAGTGGAGATAAGCCAAATCCTGGACATCTTTTGAAGATGGAGCCAATATAATATTCAACTCAACTCGTAGGGGAGAGCTGTACAGACACACCAGCAAACAGCCTCCAGCCTCAAACGCTCTCAAGAAACAGTCAGTGTTACAGAGTGGACAGTGAGAGCAATTAAGAGAGATTCTACCATAAAACAAGCCTTGCTTCATCTGAGAATTTGCTAAGTGTTTCCTCCTTAATCTTAAAACCGTATCTATATGGACCAGTTAAAATGATAAATTATGTAGTCTACTCCCTAACAATGTATTTTCTCTTCTTCAGTAAGAGGTCAACTCCAATTATACTACTGTGGTCAACAAGCTCAATGTACCCCAAATGGAACTCACTGACTTCTTAAATCTCAGTTTCTTTAAAATAATTATACCTGTCCAAACATATTGTAAAGGATTAAAGTACATTTTATTGAAATTTTATTGACAGCACCTAAGCCTCTTCTGTTTTAGGCATATGGAGGCAGTACTGTGGCACAGCCCGACTCTAGAATTCACGTTCTCCCCTATGTGACTGGCGCCCAGCAGTTGTGCAGGACACAGCCCATAAAGACGTATACTGCAGTGATTCTGGGGAAAGACCAGAGCTGCAGTCCTAACCTTCCACAATCCTACCTGTATGAAGTTGAATAAGATTCAAACCTACCCGTCTGAGCCTAGGCTGTAAGTGGAAACAGGTAGCAGAGTAACTAAACACCAGGCACATCCCTCATCCAACCCCCTCCTCAAATTTGCTAGTTTTGCATTCATTTCCACAGGAACTAGAATCTAGTTTCATTTTTTTCTTTTTTTCCTTAAGTCCTCAACCTACCTTCACCAAAACCTGTAGGTTCTTTTTCTAAGTGGCTGCGAACTTGATCACCTTCGTCCCTTTTCCATTCCCATTGTCTCATTCTCTCTCCAATGAACATAAGCAGCCAACCTTCTGAGCGTTGGTCTCCTTGCTTCTGTCCCTCTTATACTGCCCTAAAGTAATCTTTCTGAAATGAAGACCCCATGTCACTCACCTGCAAGCTTTTGCTGTGTCTGCAAAATAAAGTCCATGCTGTACATACCATGGCAGATGGGGTCCTTCACATACTGTTTCTACCAAACCAGCTCCAACCTCGTCTCCTTCCATCCCCTCCAATGCAGTCTTCGTTCCAGTCATACAAAACTAACCACTTTCCCCAAATCTGCACACTCTGCTCAGGGCCTTTGTCCAAGTTTTCCCCTCCACCTAACATGATGCTGGTACCCCCAACTTCCTTCATCTGGCGAAATCCCCCTATCTTCTAGACATCCTGTGTAGGTTTAATTTCACATCTCTCAGTTTCATTTCATGCCTTCTATGGAGACGTCGTCTGTGCCTGCAGACCGGGTTATTCACGCCTGCTCTGTGCTCACACAGCATCTGATACACACGTCTATCAGAGCACCTGTACAATGCACTGTCGATGGGAGTTTCTGAGCAGCAGGTCCAGTCTTTTACATGTTTGCATCCTCTCCCCAGAGCCTGACATGCCTGGAACATAGCAGAAGGCACCTAAATGTGTGAAATAAACAAATAAAACCAGGCTCCCACTCTGCAGGTTGTTTCCGTTTATACAAGTACCTCGTGTGGCACGACTTTTCCAATTTTTGTTTCTTTTTTGTCTTGAGAGCCTTAGTGTTCTTCCCATTTAGAGTCTCCTCCTTTCAAGTTTTCGGAAGGCGGCATACTCTATGGGATTACATGAAAGACCTTCATTTTCTCTACTTAGGCATTTTCTAGGTCAGAGCTTTTGCACTTCAGCACTACTGACATTGATAGCCAGATAATTCTCTGTTGTAGGGATATCCTGTGCATAATAGAATGTTTACCAACATCCCTGGCCCCTACTCACTAGAAACCAGTAGAGACCACCACTCACCCAACCCCCCAAGTAGTGGCAACCAACATGTCTCCAGACATTGCCAAATGGTCCCTGGGAGACAAACTAGACTCTGGTTGAGAACCACTGTTCTATACAATTATTCATGAAAATGACCAAAATATTCCCATTTTACATTTGGAATTGAACAATTTTAATTCATTGTGATTAAAATTACAACTTTAGTGAAACAAAATTTAAAATAATCCTGGCACTAATATAAAAACATTCCACTCAAAATGGTAGAAGCCTTTTTCTTTTTCAAGTCTATTTCCCAAGTGCCTGGCTCACAGGTGCTTAGTAGTAATTTGAATTGAATGATAGACATCTTTAAATGTAACTGTCCCACCAAAAGCCTTTTAGCAAGACAAATTCAGATTAAAGAGAAAATTTTTTAAAAGTTATTACCATTAGGTGTTAGTTTAATTTCACTCACTTTAAAACAGAGGGTGTGTGTAAAGGAGTATAAGAATAAAGTCACCATTCCTATGTATGGAGGGCCTACTCTAAGCATTGGAGATACAATAGTGGATAAGGCAGGCAGAGCTTTGGGCCCTGTGGTATTCCATGCCCATTACCAGACTGGAAAGCCACAGAAAGTGTTGGTAGTATGATGCCCACTCTAGATTAGTGCCAGGAGAACCAAGCTTTATGAGGTCACAATCTGTGACTTAAGCACTGTCATTCCCAAAAATGCATATCCTAGAAGAAAAGCATCACACCATGAATAGCTAGCTATAAAAGATATACATTTTGACTCATATCTAGTTTCTCATTAATCATAATGTTTATTAACAAATATAACTAATGATAATGAAAAAGGCAATGCAAAAAAAGGGGGAAACTAGGCATTACGGTTGTATCTCAGAACTATTTTCCCAATGCATGGAAACAAAAAATGCTTGGGAATATGAAAATATGGTCTGTTTCTCTTTCATAAATTATTTTAATACCTATTCACTAATCTCTGGTGCAACGTTTATTTCAAATTTAACTAGAAACATTTTTTGTTATCAGTTTTCCATAGTGGAAAGGACAACTTTACCTAAAAATATGCTTAAATGCAATAAAATGTCACAACGCATTATCATTCCCAGCTCCCCAAAAAATGAAACAAAAACTCTGCATTATTTCTCAGTGAAAACTATTGAGTGTTCAGTTCTTTGTCTTTATCCTATTCTATTACTTGGTTTCCTATGCATCCAGTCAAGGACTCCAGATATCAGGAATTCTTCCTATCATATTCTTTAAATAGCTATTTTTTCGGTGATTATAATTTTTGAAAATGTATTTCACAGTACAACTACATTCTTCACTTTCCTTTAGTTTTTATCCAATCATTCACTCCTGTTTTCTACTGAAGGTTTTACAGAGATAAAGGGTTGTTTGATTTTGTTTTGCTTTTTAATTTGCATGGCCTTTTCAAAAAGGATTGACAAAAGAGATCAAAACTTGAAAGGATACCACATACCCAAAAGTCCTGAAAAAGACACTAAAATATGTAACAAGAATAGAATCTAACCTTGATCACTCCCTGATAATTTCTCCATCTCACTTACCAAGATTTCTGGGCAAAGAAAACTCAACAAGATCAAAATTCCCTTGAGTTACAGAACTACCATTAACCAAGATAACATCCTGGCAATTCAAAACTGGTACACTATTTACTCTCAAGAGTCCATCTATACTCATCATTCTTTTATTTTTCACCACCACCAGCCTCTCAAAACAAAGCTCAGGTCATTCTGGTTCTCTTCCTTCCTTATGTGCATACCTATGAAAAAACTTAGACACATAAGCAACAATTTAGCATCTTTTAGTTAAAAAAAATAAAGTCACATATTCAAAATCGGACCTAAAATAATAAAAACTCTGGATAAAAAGCATTCCTTGCCCTCTTTATAGTCCTCTGTTTAGATTTTAAGATGTTCACTTGAACTTCTGTCCTGCTTCTCTGTGTCAACTCCCAACTTGACTGCTAATACAACCTTAAGAACTATTCTTTACCCAACCCCGCCCCCCAAAGAGAGTCCTTTAAAATACATTCTGTTAAAAGAAATAAACCCTTTGGCATATGTTACCATCTATTCTTCCAGGGCCTCCTACCCTCATCTGACCTGAAATGCTTTTTCTGGGCGTTTTAGTACTATTTGAAATAAGATACCAGAGGCTGATATAACTTTTTTGTGATTTTCCAGGAGTTATCAATCCATTGAGTCACTTGAGAATTTCCTTTATAGTTATCTTCTTGGGTTTGCTTTTTGTTTGGGGTTTTGTTTTGTTTTTAAGGAGCAGAGCAGGAAATGGAGGGGGGTATAAAGGTCCACACAGCCCTTTGCCTCCCCCCCATCTTTCCCCTCCCCCCTTCATCCACCACCAAATGAATGTGAGAACTTCCTGCAGTGAGAACACCATGAATAGGACCTGGCATCTAGACAGGAAAGATAGTACAGGACTATGAATGCTCTGAATAAAGCTTCTATGCAGGCACTAAATTAAAGGAATTCAGGAGCTACACAAAGGGCCTGGCTATTTAATATATTCAGTCTTTTATTTTACAGTATAATTAGGCAGCATACAAATGAAGCCTTTCCTAAGGAGCTGGACTGCACTAACGAGGCCAGTTGACTCTCCCCTACATGCTCCCCACTTCTCTGCGTGAGCTGATGTTGTTCTTACACTTAGACAAACATTTCAGGAGGAAGTTGGTTAGATAGAATAATTTAATCCACCCTTAAAAAGTACAAATTATCTTTACCTAGAGGTCAAATTCTGAGATACCTTCACGTTTTACTCCTTTAGAGACGCCCATGCAATGCACTGAGTAAGTCTTATGATAGATATACAAAGCACAATGGGACATCAGCTGGCACTCCAACCTGAATATGAATAAACATTAATTGTTAGACAGTAAAACAGCCCGAACAGCTTGGAGTAAACATGTAGCAAAAATCAGAAGTGAACTATCATGGGTAAAATTTAAGTGGCACCACACAGATAAAAGTAATTTCTGTTGTTCTAAATCAGGATTCACAAACCCACCAGCCCTTTGGGACCAGGCAGAAAACCGACATGAGTGAGGAAACCTGGGGACAAACCAGAGTCCTGGGCACCCTCGGAAGGCAGCTGCCACCACACATCACCTGTAGCTGTGGGCCTCACCACAGAAGCCTGGGATGCCCACATCTCCTGATTTAAAAAAAAAAAAAAAGAAAAGGAAAAAGAACAGAGATCTTGATTTTTATGGGGAATTTTACAATGTTTAACTGATGGCAATTAATTTACAAATATTTCAAACCGTGTCACAAGTCAAACGTGTGGCACAGGGGCACTAGTTTTAGACCTCTGTTCTAAGTCCTCTAAAAGATGGTCCAACTTAATTCTCTGATCAAGATAGTAAAAGTTCAGCAAAACTCGAAATAAAAAGAAATTCCAAAAGTATATACCGTTAACTTTCAACGTATTTCTGTTAACACTACAGATATAGTCACAAAAATCCAGAACAAATAACCCGGTTTTTTCAACAAGTAAATTGCAAGGGTAAGAGATGGAAAGGGTGAGAGTGGAAAAGGAAAGGAAAGGAGGGGAGGAGAAGAAAAAAAGAACTTAAAATTAAAAGAAATTTAAGAGACAAAGAAAAACCAATCAGAAGGTATGGACCACATTTGCATCATAATTCAAACTAAAAATTGGAAATGTGAACATTGACTAGGTATTTGTTGAAAAACAGGAATTTCAGTTAATTTTTTAAACAAAATCATGTCATGGTTGTTTTTCAAAAAGAATGCTTATGTTTTAGGGATACTTTAGAGAAATTTACAGATGAAATGATATGATGTCTAGGGCTTGCTTCAAAATAATCTAGGCAGAAGCAGCAGCTCGAGATAAAACGAGACTGGCCATGAGTAGGTAATTGCTGATGCTGGGCAGTGAGGACATGAGAGTTCATGACACCATTTTGTCTACATTTTAAAATGTTTTTAAATTTATCATTTAAAAAATCCTAAAATAAAAACTTTTTATTTCTTTCCAGTTTACTATCACTTGACCACATCAAAAGTAGGAAAATTATTCAAAACATAAAGAAGACCAAGAGAGGATAAAAAGAGAACAGAGAGTAATCACTTCAATAATAACTATAAACTAATTAACTTGCCCTTAATTGAAAAATAATTGACTTTGTGCATAAATGACTCTCGGACCTCTCCTGTTTACGGATAAAAAGTATACGAAAGAAGAAACCTTAAGCAGGTGTAATCTCATTGAACGTCTCCCTAACAGGACATAAACATTGCTGGATTCCAACTTCATTAAAATGGATGTCAGCTGCTCAAGTACCAAGAGAATACATCGAATTGGTATTTTTTAATTTCTTCCATCAAACATGCTTGATGTTCAGCACAGCTTATCGCCGGGGATGAGTTAGGGAATGCAATGCTGAAGAGTACAACTGGGAATGCTTACATGCGCATTCAAGGAGAGGTACTAATTTTTCTTTTCTAAGAAAGGGAAAATGAATGCCCCGGGTGGGGCAAAAAGACGGTAAAAGAAAGCTTTCTATAAAAGTTAACGCGAGGCCAGTCAAAAGGCTACGCCTTTATTATCAGACCATGCCTCACATAACTGGGGAGCATCTTGGGTTCTCAGTGCGGTCGATGTAGCTGGGAAGTGAACTAGGTGGACAGGGAAAGCAAGAAGGGAAGATGAGGAAAGTGCATGCAGGAGTGTATGTAGAAAGGATAGAAAACACTGTTTTTAGTGTGTCTAGAATAGAGGCGCAGCAAATATAGAAAAAACAAGTTACTTTTATCCTCCTTTTGAAGTTATAAAATGAGTCATGGTACCTGTCCTTGAAAGAAACAAATCTAAATGACATTTGATAACTCAATGGAATGATTTCCAATTATTCTTAAAATCATTTCCAAAACACTAACTGTGGCCTAGAAGGCCCTTGCAGCCAGACACAACCTGAAGTGCTTATCTACCTATTCCGTATTTAAAGGGGGAAAACAATGATAACCGAAGCACTCTGAACATAGAACTTGGCCCCAGACCACACACACTATAAAAAATACTGTATTTTTAGGGCCGGCCGAGTGGCTCAGTTGGTTAAGAGCTCGCTCAAGGGTTTGAGCTCTGAGCAACACCGGTTCAAGTCCAGCCCGAGCTGAGCAGCCGCTGAGCTGCCAACAGGTGGCAGGATGGCTCAGCTAAAAAAAAAAAAAAAAGTGTATTTTTCCTTAGCGGCACAGATCACAATTAAAATTAAAGATAATGTGTTCGACAAGTCTCTTCCCCACTGTGAAGTCATGAGGTACCACGTCTGTCTGTCTGTCTGTCTTGTTAAAGACTGGCATGTAGTAGGCACAAGGTTCAAGAACCATTTGTCAGAAAGGAAGCAGGGAGGACTTTGCCAGGACTGTCTCATTCTGCTCTGTTCTATGATCATCTGTGTTCTTATGCCATTTGGCTTAAGCTGCTGAAAAGGTAAAGGATCTGTCTGACTCACCTTTCTCCCCGACCTTCAAAGCATCGAACAGCTTGGGAAGCGAGTACTCCACAACTGTTTGAATTGACGAAGTGGATGAGGGAAAAAAGATAGTATCCCATATAAAAACAGTTTCTGTTACACTGATCAGTGGCTTTTGAACATAAATAAAACTTTATGCTAACAACTGCCAGCCCAATAGATATGAAGTTCCTGGGCAAGTAAAACAACAACCAAAACACAAAACAACTCTATTGCTATCCTACTAGGCTCTCCAAATCAAAAGCAATGGTCATTTTTCCCCCCAGAATATTACTGCTGTTTGTCAATTCACCTTGTTTGATATGAAGAGTTAACAACTTTGGTTCTTTCTCAATAGTTTCTATCCTATTCCCCAAAACATCTTTATTTAAAAATTACAGAAACCAACTTTGCAATTGGAATACAAAATAACCAGATGATCTAGATACTTCAATAAAAGTTTGGGTAATTGTATTAAGAACAACTGCTAGTTTTTCATTTGTTTCGATATCAACAATTTGAAATCTCAGCATTAGCCCAGCACTGAGCACAAAACAGAAATTTAATGCTTACTACAATTAATAAAAGGAAGAATGACAGGTTTAACATGGTTTCTTAACAATATTTACTATTTAACAATAAATTTTTCCCTATACATTCTTGTTTATAGCTATCTAAACTTATAATTTGTCATATCTTCACACTCACTTTATAAACAGATTCAAGCCACAAGTCACTTTGACAATCTAGGAACGGAAACCCTACATTCAGAATCAGCTGTTATCTGCAAGTATAATCAGTAGGTCATGAGGAAAAAAAAAAATCAAACTATTTCAGAAGTTGCATTACTTCATAAGTGATTTTATAAACGGAAAGGAAATGGGATATAACAGAAGGAGGTAAATCCCAGCTTTGTTATTTACTAGTTGCAATTTTTCCAAAGTTTTTTTGACTGTGTCTCTGCACCTACTGCTCCCATCTTTCTAACCCATCCTCTTCACACACACACACACAAACATTTAGAGATTGGCAGGAGGGAACCAAAATCATGCTATCAAAAACACGCAAAACAAACCCGCCCAATGCAAGGACTGCCAAACCTGTCAAACAGTTTGACAATCATTTCTCCACCTCTAGTTTACCATCCACCTACCCCTCCGGTGCAATAAGGTGATTTAGAATATTTCAAGGCAGGATCAACCTATAGAAAATTCAGTATAGGTTGAAATCATAGTCATAAATTCCTCAAAGAGAAAAAGAGGATACAGACCATGATTAGTTAGTTGGTTCATTCAAGCAAAAGCATATTAAGATAAATATTGAGACTTGGCTTTCCTTTACCTTCTATTTCACTAAGAAAATTGAGGCTCAACTTCCTGAACTGTCACTTAAATGAATCTTTATCTTTACTCATCCTTCCTAACAGCCTCAAAGAAATGGACCGCCTTCTTCCCTCCCGCAGTTAACTCCTGCATGAGTGTTCATGAGTTCACCCTCTCTTATTTCTTCCAAGACTCTCCTTTGTTTATTTTGCCCTCTCCATTCCTCAACATCCCTTAGCCTCTCTCTTACCCTTCAGGGTAGAAACAATGTTCAAGTTTCTTCCTTCAGGACCACTTCTCTTCCTTCTACTGAGGTATAACTTACATCTAGTAAAGCACACAAACCATACATTCAATAAAGTTTCATATATGCATATACCCAAGAAACTGAAACCCAGAAAAACACAAAGAATGTTATCAAGAGCAGATGGCTCAAGCCCCTTCCTATCAATATGCTCCTGAAAGGTAATAACTATTATGATCATCACCAAAAATTAGTTCTGCCTTTGTATATCTATAGTCACATAGTAGGTTTCTTTTATATCTTAATTCTTTCAATTCATCATAATTCATCATAATTCATCATAATTCACATTTTAAATATAGGCTTTCCTCCAAGTTTCTTCCTCAGCCTTCTCCTCACTCTACCCAGTCTATCTAGCAATTTCATTCAATCCAAAGACTTCAACTACTACCTAACACAGATGATCCATGAGCTCTTCAGACATACCTGGATGTCCTTCAAGCGCCTTAACTTTGACACATCCAAAATATATTAACCATCTCCTCCTCACCCTAAAGCCAAACTCCCACTCCTATATTCTGCCTGTTGATTGATGGGATCACAGTCAAACACACCAGAAACCTCCAAGTCATCCTGACATACAAAACCCTTTCAGTCTTGTTCACACTATATCCCTAACATGGAATATTAGCAACACACTTCCTGACATGGAAGATATAATCAAATTCGCTCAAGAATAAAAAATAAATCCTGAACAACTCCTTCTCCCCCAACATGCAATCATTTAATAAGACCCAAGAATTCTTCATTCTAAACAACTCCCGTATGTCCTCAGTTCTTCATCTGCACTGACCTAGTCTAGATGGTCCTGATCTAGTCCCTAGAGAGCCCCTTGGTTCCCCCTGCCAGGAGTGCCCTATCCCATTCACTCCTACTCCTGGTCTATGCCTTCTAATATTCAATACCATCTTCCACCTATCCCAATTACAGCACAGTTGATTAATTCTGTTTGGTACAACCACCACATTGTGCAAATCCCAAAAGTAGCACACTCTGTATTGCAATATTGCTTTTTCCACTACTAGGCTGAACTTGAGGCAAGGTCATTCTTTCTTTGGAACTCCAGCTCCTAACAGAGTATTTTAAATATTTACTAAAGGCCCCACTAGGTCAATCTTCAAGTCTCCAGTAGCTAGCTCCCTCTCCAATCCATCCTCCAGCTGCCTGCCAGTTAACGCCCTAGTACAAATCTAATCATTCTCCCACACCCCGTTTTGAAATGCTTATCAAATCAAGTCCTTACTGTGTCAGGTTTTCATCATCTGGACCCAACCTCCTTTCTAGTCTTATCTCCTACCACATTTCATCTCATCACCTGACACTTCACCACTCAAGCTACTCCCCATTCCCTACACACATCGTGCCCTTTCATTCATGCTTTAGTTTCCCGACATGCCTGGTTCATGCAATGCTAGTCCCCAATTCACACAGGTAATCCTTCCCAGAAAGCCTTTCCAAAGCATTCCACTTCCAGGGAGAGTTGGTTTGTTGGGCTTCTAGGTTCCCTTGGCACTCTGTAAATGCCTTCATTAAGACTTCAAGTTTTATTATAACTGTTTATGTAAATTTCCCCCACACACGTACTAGATAGGAAAGCCTCAACATTCAAAAGGCATTCATCCTGAGAGCTTCATAAATTTAACATAAACACTCTTTTTAGACCTCTTCACTTCTGTCCACGGCCATAGCCAGCACTAGCATTTATACTGAGTGTGAAAAAAAAAGCTCTTATATGAAAACCAAGTAAATAAATAATGTTTATATCACCTTCCTGAGAGTAACCACACATATAGTAAGCAGTAGAAAGCAAAAGGGCCCACTGAGATCTGGAAGGTGGGTGGTGAGCCAGGTCCATTTACCAGTTAAACAGATGTCTACAGTCAGCTTAACACGCATTACCATTTCAAACTCATCCTCAGCAAAATCCATCCTCAACTGCTAAATATTTGTAAGTATCAAGAGCAGGAGACACACTGCCATTCAGTCTTGTATCACCAACTCCTAAGGCTAGAGCCTGGTCCTGAAGCTTTACTGAATTCATTACCATACTGCCCCATGTATAAGACGCTCCCATGTTTAAGATGCACCTTAATTTTGGGGCCCGAAAGTTGAAAAAAAAATTACATAAAAGTTATTGAACTCAAGTTTTATTCATCATAAAATTCATACAACTCCTCATCACTGTCAAAACTCCCAACCATAGCCAGTCTCGGATTGTTTTTTCCGTTGGAGGAGGACCAAACTTACGTTCAGCAGCACGATTTCCATTCACTTTTGCAAACTGGATCACTTTTAACTTGAATTCAGCACTGTACGAAAACCTTTTCTGAGCCATTTCTGGGCAGAACGTGGCAAAACGTAACCTACCGTAATATACCGGTAACAAGTGCGAAACAATGAGCGCAAAGACAACAAGCGTGAAAAAGCGGGAAATGCAAATTAAAAAATCTACAACCACTGTATAAGACGCACCCAGTTTTTAGACCCCAAATTTTTCAAAAAAATTTTTCAAAAAATTCTTATACATGGGGAAATACAGTAGTTATATCCCCTCCAAAATCTCTTGCTTCCTACTTTCATGAACCAACCTACAATTAATTCTCTCATCACTCATACTGCAAATTTGTCATCTCTGAGCTTCTATAGCCAAAACAGCCAATTAGCTCCAGAGTCCTAAGATAATGTCTAATCTGTCTCCTTTTCTCCCTCCATTGCTCTAGTTCAGGTCCTCAGTAGCTCATCAAACCACACAAGCTCCAAATTTGGGTTTCCCTCCTCTAATTCTAACACTCCTAACTCCCAAGTCATCCAATGCTAGCACTCCTTAAGCTGTGTGTAGATGAATCACCTGAGAATCTTGTTAAAATGCCAATTATTCAGTAAGTCGGAACTGGGGCCTGAGATTCTGCATTTCTAACAGGCTCCCAGGAGACGCTGATGATACTGGCCCCTAGATCAATCCCACTTCGAGGAGCAAGGCTCCACTCAGTGTTGTCCCGGAATAAAGCGCCTAGTAAGCACTCAACAAGCACGAGCCAGAGGACCATCAGACTGGCACACACTTCTGTGCTGGGTAAGAAACTGGACTAGATGACCCCGGTCCCTTCCAGGGCTCAGATTCTATGCCCTCCCTGAGCTATCAATGATGTTCTCACCCATTTTTTACCTGTAAAGCCTGGCAAAGCTACACCCTAGCAGTATTACTTCAAATATTACATTCAGCAGGTTCTGAATTAGTTCTGTACAAGGGGGTAAGCAGAGTTGTGCTTATGATGGTCCTTAAAGATAAATGAACACCACTACTTCCAACCCTGTATCCAACTGTATTATCTGGAGGTCAATGCCACTCGGGTTAATCTATCAGTTTCTCAGAGCCAAGAAGGCTGTTAACCAGTTTTGTTTTGTTTGGTTGGGGGAGGAGGGGCAGAATCTTATGCACATCAACAGAAGCAGGAAGCAAGGACAACTCTATTAGAAGCTGCAAGCCAATTCGGGATATAAAACACGCACTCCAAATGTACTATTTACAAGGTGATCTCCACTCTCAGAAACGGACTTTTCCTTGGTATCTTCAGAATGACACTATCTTCTAAGCAGGCCCAAGATACCTGTTTATAGAACTTTTCTCATCATGTATTTATCAATAAGACAATACTACTCAGATTTTGGTTAAAAACACCAGGTCCCTCTTATGACTAGGTTACAGAGCAATGGATTCTAAGTTTCTACTTCATAATCACCAGGACCAGTTAACTATTCTCATTATTACATTGATGTTAAAATTTCTGTTGATTCTGTTGATATCCCCCATAAAAATCAGCTTGTCCAGTGTTGATACTGCTCTAATGAATTAACTGAAGTCTCTGTAAAAAATCTGAGACAGAGGGCACAAAAGGTGCTAATGACAGTGGAAAATACACACTGGCAGGTAATTAACCTGAATGCTGACTAGTTTAAATTAGAAGTATCTTCATTTGAATCAGAAGCATGACTTATTTTAGTCAGATGGGATCTGAATAACTTCTTTTTTTTTTTATCATGGTGCTTGTCATAATTTTAAAACTAACATAAAAAGCAAAATGAAGATCTTTTTCCAGTGTTGTCATTCACATTACTACATGAGACAATACTGCAGAGACATTTGCCTTCCACTTAAAACATATATATATGTAGATTAAATGTATATACAGGCCATTAGTAAAGACTTAACTTGCCATAGGTACATAGTACTGTACAGGTTTTACAGCCATAGATAGAGCTTTATTTCTGCTTACTTAAACACTTAAGAGTTGTGTTTCCTCCTGGTCCACACAAGAGGTTTAAAAAAATTCTTTCATCAACAAAGAGTCAGACAGTAGATTGGCAAAGTTAAAAATATACCCTCAGATTATTACCAATTCATCAACTTCCAAGGTTTACACTAATGTGAGTTACATATGACACTAAACTAAAAGAAAGTGCCTGTCTTCAGAAGATAAACATAGCATATCCCATAAATCTCATAAATCCAAGAAAAACAAAACCCTCACAGGCCTTAAGAAATGATATGAAGGAATATCTTTCAAGTGTAGTAGGCCCCCTGACTGGTTCAGGACCACCTGAGCATGTGCACATTTGCATTTTCTTTCTAAAAAAGCAAAATTAGTACTTGCTTAACTCAGAACTTAGATCCTCACAAACTATAATAACAAATGGAGCCCAAATGATTCAAGGGCTAAAAAGGCCTAGATGCCTACATAGAAAGGTATTTGGTAAATCTTAAAGCATTAAACTGGAATTAGTAATCCTAAACTCAGTCTGGCTGGACTTTGAACTAGGAATTCAAGGTTGCTCCTCAAACAACTCAGTTGCCAGAATTATGGCAACAGGCTACTCTGGTTCTTCACCAGGCTCACTCACGGGCCTCCTGGGGCTCCACATAGCAGAGTCAGAAGCCTCTTTCCTTCACTGATACTGCAGTAATCTGTGAACACGGTGCCTCTATTGGAATACTTTTCACCTCTGCATTGTAAATTTGGGCTTGCTTATCTGTTTCCACAAACATGCCCTCAAATCTGTAAGTATTTCAAAGAATCCTAGAAAATTCAAATTAATCATCTCTGAATCAAAAGTTCCTTTGATGGAGCAGGTACGCATAGTAATTACTAGATAAAGGAATGAATGAATGAATGAATGAATGAGTGAATGAAAGAAAGAAAGTGTATATCTAACAGGGTCACTGAGCAACAGTATATCCCATCTTCCCTAATGAGTCCTAATGAACTCTAATTAACATTTGTGGCAATTTACTATTACAAAAAATAATAAAACCACACTGAGTTTGTATAACATCTCACAGCTTACCAGAAACACTTCTACATGTATCATGAACCTCAGAAAGTTCTTTGAGACCTTTTTTTAATCCTCTCTCTCTCTCTCTCTCTCTCTCTCTCTCTCTCTCTCTCTCTCTCTCTCTCTCTCTCTCTCTCTCTNCTCCCTCCCTCCCTCCCTCTCTCTAATAAATGAGGCTTCAGGAGGTTAAGGACTCACATCAAGCACAGGCACACCTCGGAGGTAGTGAGGGTTTGGTTCTAGACCACCGCAATAAAGCAATAAAATGAGTGGGGAGTGTGTAAGGAAGAGAAAGAGTCTCCTCCAATTACAGCAGTGTTTACTTCTTCCCATAAGGAGAGATCCTTATTATATAAAACTGAATGTCAGCTGCCCCAGCCATACCCCCTCTCTTACAGACCATCAAGAGAAATGTCTCCTCTGCTTCAGCATCTGGAGTACATATTCTATGCCAGATGCAATGTATTTTTACCCTTTGTACTTTTGCACTTTAAAAAGTTCCCTTCCTCATATTAGAAATGAACAGTCGTCTGTATGAAAAGATGCTCAACATCATTAATCATAAGGGAAATGCAAATCAAATGCAAATGCAAATGCAAAACCACAAGATATCACCTCACACTAGTGAGAATGGTTGCTATCAAAAAGTCAACAAATAACATGTGTTGGCAAGAATGTGGAGAAAAATAAACCCGTGTGCACTGCTGGTGGGACTGCAAATTGGTGCAGCCACTATGGAAGACAGTATGGCGATTCCTCAAAAAAACAAAAAATAGATCTACCATATGACCCAACAATTCCACTTCTGGGTATTTATCCAAAGAAAAAAAAATACACTGATTCGAAAAGACATGCACCCCTATGTTCACTGCACCATTATTTACAATAGCCAAGATACAGAAACAACCTAGGTGTCCATCAATAGATGAATGGATAAAGAAGATGTGAGATATATGATATATATATACACATATATATACACACACACACATACACACTCAGTGGAATATTACTCAGCGACGTAAAAGAATGAAATCTTAACATTTGCAACAACATGGATGGATCCAGAGGGTATTATGCTGAGTGAAATAAGTCAGACAGAAAGACAAATAACCAAATAAGACAAATACCAAATGGTTTCACTTACACGTGAAATCCAAAACAAAAAACAAAAACAGACTCATAGAAATAAAGATCAAACTGATGGTTGCCAGAGGGGATGGGGAAATGAATGAAAAAGGTGAAGGCGAATCTAGTCAATAATATTGTGATAAATTTGCACGGTGACAGATGATTACTAGACTTAGTGGGGTGATCACATTGTAAGGCATATAAATGTCAAATCATATTGTACATCTGAAACTAATATTGTACACCAACTATACTTAAAAAATGAAGTCATCTTTGAGGAATTAATTGACTCAGTAGATAAGGGAAGCTAAAACTTCTGCTTATGATAAATGATTAAAATAAAATGGAATTTAATATAAAAAGGAAACTCTAACCACTAAAAATATTCACATACTGACTTTTTGCTAACAGGATCAGAATAATTCGGGGAGAGGGAGAGAGGGAAGGAGATATTCAAAGCAGTAGCAGATTTCATGATAAAGACTTCCAAAATCAGAAGAAGAAAAAAAGGACTACTGAACTGAGTTGTTTTGATTTTTTTATATTACACAAAAGTAGGACTGTGTATGTGTACCTGAATAAACTACATGCATTAACTGTGAGAAGACAATTTTCTTTCTTTAAAAAAATTGAAATAAAGAATATAATGAATATGAAATCTTTTTAATGAACATATGTCTGAATGGGTATTTGTTTTAAAATCTATCCTTAAATTTTTCTCTCAAATGTTTTTTAAAATTCAATGATTTCTTTTTCCAGCATGTCCATTCTTTAAAAATATCCAACTGTTCCCTTATAATCTGTCAAAGTCATATGCAATCTTTCAAATGTGCTGATTAGAATGAAAAAAACTATTGTAGAAACACCTTGAAGTAACAGAAAAACCACTAAATGTGTAAAACACACTACATTTTTTAAACTTTCATTTTGAATACTAAGTATGAGGAGGACCCCAAAATAGTAAGAATATAAGTTCACAGTGAAGGGGAGGTGAGGGAGGACAACGGACAGATATATCAAATCCTGAGAGTTATTCCTAATTCTGAGACTGACTTGATATAAGGCCAGATACGTAACTTCTATGGGCTTGCTTTCCTCATCTATAAAAATACAGAGGTTAGTATCCCTATGGAATCTAAATTCTATAATATGATTATAATAACAAAACAAAATGTCATTTTCTTCAAGTGCTTTTTGTCCTACTGACTCCAGGCACAAGCAGACAGGCACACAGCTCACTGTGAACTAAAGTTAAGAAACCAGTAAATTTTGCACATTTGGACACACACCTCAGCAGAGTTATCATTACAGCAAACTTTATAAATTGGATTACGAAAGTATCTTGCTTTATAAGACAATGTAAGAAAAAGAATCTTAAACTTTAGAAAGATTGTACTTCTTCAAATTCATCTCTAGCATGCAGAAGTCTACATTGAGGAGTAAGGGCTGGCAGGGAGAGGGGTGAATCAAATATTATCCATTCTGTTATTAGTCCTAATCTACACCAGAAAGGTGGTCTGCTTTGGCTGGCAAGCTCAGGCTGTCTTGTCTATATTAGGTCCAAGAGGGACAGGTCTCTCAGAACTTACAACAACTACAACTTTTAGTTCTAATTTGAAGGGTGGGCTCTCTGATGGAGCCTCAGAATGTTAAGAGTTGGAGGAGATCTTAGATGTCTTCCACTTCAAGTTCATCATTTTAATGATGAGGAAAGCAAAGCCCAGGATAGGTTAACATAAATGCCCAAAGTCATACCAAGTTCCCCAACTCTCGGGCTAGTTTCTTTAAATGACAGACCATTTTCTCTCAGTGGGAGATAAAACAGTACAAATTCTTTCCCAAAGTTGTTTTTGCAAAGAACAAGGTTACTTTCACCCGACTCTGGGACACAGCAGCCAAACTCCAGAAGCATTCTGTAGCATCCATTCAAGCACAAAGGTACAGCCAGACAAGCTCTCACAATACGCGGGTGTGAACAAGGAAAGAATTCCTCAGGAATATATTCTCATCATTGACAACACAGGTAAGAAACCAGTTCTGTGTATAAAATTTTGCTCTTTGGACCACGTGTCAGGAGTGAACTGACTAAAATCCAGATAATTATTAAATATGTGATGAAAACAAGTACAGATCATACTGTCTTTTGCTGTATTTAAAAACATGCTTCATATTTGAAAAGAAAGCCCAAACATTCTAACATATTATTAATGGAAGCAATTATAGGAAAAGATTCATTCTCTAATTGCTCTTCATCAGATGCACAAGTCAGTAGAAATAGCAACAAATACAAAATTCTTCCTGCTTAAAAAGAATGAAGATAAAAAACGAAAACGAAATATCAACCAATTTAAATTCCTAATTAGATTTTTCACTCATTATTGAAATGGTGCAAAACCAAATTACAGTGGACTCTTTAACAACACGGGTTTGAACTGCATGGGTCCACTTATACACAGACTTTTTTTTTCAATAAAAATACAGTATTTCAAATTTTATTCAGTCTTCAACTAAATGTTTTCACATAACTGGAAATGAGGCTAATTTACTTTTACAAGCTTCATTTGGAAAAGTACATGACAAAAATTCTGGGTTTGTTTGTTTTTTGCTCAAATATTGACATTTACAAACTCATAAAATATGTACAACCTACAAATAAGAGTATTTTACTCGTTTCCAATAGAACTTCTAGGTTCCAAACTCTGGACTTGTACCTCAACAACACACTTCATCATTAAATACATCTGACAACGTATTAAAGCAATCAATATAAAAATGCAACAGGGAAACAATTATTTCAGCATGAGTGTGGCATTATGGGATAATTACACTTTGTTTCACTGAATATACTAAAAAGGTACACCAGGCATATATATTACGTACTTAGATAATATATAAACACAACCATTCCACCTCTAAATCGAAGTGTAGTAACACTTCAGTAATCCAGTAATCATTATGCTTGATCCTAAAGTACAATATCACACAACTTGAAAGAGTGGTTATTTCATAGTTAACCAAAATCCTAAATGGTCTTTAATAAA
The DNA here is from genome assembly GCF_001890085.2 of Hipposideros armiger. NCBI lineage: Eukaryota > Metazoa > Chordata > Mammalia > Chiroptera > Hipposideridae > Hipposideros > Hipposideros armiger. The sequence continues at coordinate 701,675 of NW_017731628.1, forward strand.
AGTATCCTTAAAGTCTGCTCTTTCCAGGTCCTTGAGTTCCAATTTATTAAAATTTTCCCAAGCACAGAGTTGAAGTTTCATACAAATCCAAACACAACCAGTCATAGACTTAAGTTATAAATACCTTATTTGTCCAAAGAATCCACATGGTCGATTTTGGGGTTTTGTTTTAATTATACTATCTTTAGAAAACCAAAGGTAGGTATAAAAAAGGGTTTGCCCTAGAAGCACAGGGACGCGAGGCCAGAGTCAAACCCCTCATTACCACTGTTTGTACCAGCTGTCTGGGATGAAAGGGGTGGAGGTTTTAGGAGGTGGGATTTTTACAAAAGGCTTCATTTTCCCAGACTGTTTTGGACATTTTGATAACCATCTCTTTCTCTTTCTCAAAATGCCAGGCGTCTTTAAAGGAAAAGCTTTTCTACTGAGTGGCTTCAGGAATTCTCGACTTTCACAGTACAACAATTAAACCCTTCTCCTGTCCAGATAGACTCAACTGTGTTCAACCCTGGCACATCCAATCATTAAATCTAAGATGCCTCATTTGACAGATGCCTCATTAAATTCATCTCAAAGTTGAGGTAAGAGGTGCCTTTGAAAAAGGGGGTGGGGGACACATGTTAACTCTAAGAAAACTTTGAGAACCGCTCTCTCAAAATCCACATGCAGCTTCCCTTAGTGAAACAGAAGGTATTAATAGTATGTGGCACATCGGAAGTCGGCCGCCATGGGAGAAATACCTCTGTGCATGTGTGTTTCACACATCCCCGGGGACCCAATCAGCACGGGAGGCTGAAGAATCAGAGCACACACCACCAGCTGCTTAAAAAATTCCACAAATTCAATTCAACAAATGTTTAAACTAAAATGCCGAGTGTTATACTAGGCTTGGATCATATACAATGTCAGTGAATGTTATGTTACCAATAAATTAAAATCAGGGTTCTAAAATGAGAGTAGAAAACAACAAAAACACCTTACACTTTAAAAATAATCATCTTCGGATAACCAATCATTCAAGGAGTTTAACAATCTTATAGCAACAGAAAGATAAAACTTTCAACACAGAAACCTTACAAACTCATTTACACACATCTCCTCTTCCCACAATTATTTCAATGAGCACAAAAGACACACCATTTTAGGAATAACTATGAAATTCAAGGAGAATAGCTGACTCTAGCTCTATATAACATATGAATTATAAAAACTGTACAACTGCAAAGTAACACCAGTAAAGCACCATTGATCACTAAAGTACAAATAATTCTATTTTAAAATAAAAAGTTTAAGCAAAACTTTCATGATAAGTATTTTCAATACTTTACAAGTACAGCTATGTTTTAAAGAAACTGAATTGTCACACCTCCACCCTCAAAAGTTATCCACTTTTTAGATGAAGTGTTAATTCTCTATATCCAATGAAGATTTATAGTGTAGTTTAACAAATGAGGCATGCTTGAATAAGAAAATAAAGAATCATTAAGTAAACTTTATTTCATATCAACTTAACAAGTATACTCTTTGCAACCAGGATATTTAAACAACTTTAGTACTCCTTCTGTGCTATTTAGTTGCCAGTCTTGGTTCTTTACGTTTGTAAAGGCAGCATGATAAAAATAGAGCCGTCCACATTTCACAATGAATACCACTTTGGACTAGAGGATAATATCACCTCATTACCAACAAAAACAGCATATATGCTGAATGCTTTTAACCAAGTGAAAATTCAAGTGCAAATGAAATTCAGCACCGATTCATGGAAAGTGATAAGAATTGAAAATAGAATATCCAAGCTCTCTATTCTCAGCTCTGCCAAGGACTGAAAAACCACAAGCAAGAGTCAGACCTCTCTGTGCATCAGTTTCTCTTTCTGAAAAAAGGAATGACACTGACTCCTCCCTAATTGTGTTTTTGAAAGGACAAATGAGATAATTTATGTGAAAACCCTTTAAGATTTTTGAAGAAAATAAAACTCAACATATTAACAGATGCTATCAAAACACAGTTAAGAAAGAAAAAACAGAATGCGTTTTACATTTAAAAAACAACAAATATAAAATTTAAATATAAACAAACAACAAAAATAAAGTTAAACCCTTTGTTCTTAAAATGAAAAGGACTGTTCAGGCACATACTGGTGTCACATGTTCATACCACGTTATTCAATACTGCTGTAATTATAGTAATAAGAGCCTGCTCGTCAATATTACAGCTTAATGCTGAACCACCCTTCTTGGTTTCCATGTAGGAAACCATGTAAGGTTTGATCATGCCCAGAAGAGAAAAAGAGAAGAAATATGAGAAGGGTAGGAGATCATTCTGAGCAATCCCAATAAGTCACACATAAAAATATCTTGTCCAAGATTCACTAGGCACATTGGGTGTGCTCTCCATTCTGTCATCATCCTTTCCACACTTAAAATTTGAACTGCAATGCCTAGACTACTAAATCTAAAAGGTGGCAGAAAGTCAACAATATAAAAAATAGAGTTTAAAACTGCGCTTGATCAATGACAAAACACAAGCTCATTAATGTCTTGAAGTCCACAACTTATGTCAAGTAACCTAAATTCTTGAATTTTTTTAACCTAAAATTATGTTAAGGTAAAATTTAAGATAGCTGATTTTAAAAGGAAATTAAATGTTAATGTACTTACTATACTTAAGTAACTTCAGATAAGACCACTTAGATTTTTTCATATTTTAAGTCACCTAAAAGAATGATTGTTTGATAAGTGCAATAACAATTTTCAAACTAAATTTTCATTCACGTCCTTGTAATTGGTAATTTTTGTCCAACACCTTCTAGGTCATTAAGGACTTCCACTTTACTTTACCCAAATAAATATATTTAAATATTCAAAGCAACCACAAATGGCTTTCAAAGCCTTTTAAGAATAACTCGAGTCAGGTAATAGTAAAATTTAATTGAAAGATGACCCTCAAAAGAATGAAAGTTCTCTGCTAAACACACACTTCTCAAAAAACACAGGTGACTGGATAAACTAGATAAACAACCGATAACAAGTTCAATTTGAATACAGGAAGATATTCAAAAGGCTTCAAAGGCAACTTCCTAATCTATCCTTAATTCCAAGTACATGTATAAACAAAAAAAATGCAGCAATAAATTTAAGAGTAAAATTATAAAAACAAATGTGGTATACAACACCCTCTTAAAGGGTGTCACCTAAAACAAACATCAATTCTCTTCTTCCTAAGGAAAATAATTACTACCAAAATGTAACCCTTTCCAGTTGGGTGTCCTACATTCCATTGCAGTACAGGGGTAATTTCTAGGAAATCTCCTCCAGGGTGGTACAAACTTCCACTACATGTGAAGTCCTAACAATGGTTCCATAAGTGACACCACCTTATAGCAAGGCCCTTTTGTTCGTCAATAACTAAACTTCCTTGGGAATGTTCAAGTAGACTAATTTTTGCTAAATTTTATTTTATAGCAAATGAATATCAACACAGAGACATTCGGTATATTAATAAAGGCTTAAACCAAGCTCAACTTGGTATAAAAAAACAATAAGCAATTAGACATCTTTATAATAATCAGGCATCTTCCTTCTAGGACACCTGAACACTTTTTATATTTGAGAACAGGTTAGATACTGTGTGTGGCTTCCCATTAGGTATTTTTATGAGCGTATACACAGCGGCATATATGTATTCATGTTGTGTATACAGAATAAAGCAAATAAGTTCAGAATGAAGTAACAATTAGTGCTTTTCATAAAAAACAAAACAAAAAGATTAAAATGACCACACCAGAAATTTAAGATTTAACCAGAAAGATAATTTGTTGCTTTTATATAGAGATGTTAAGAAAAAAAACTGTACATTGTTCACTTAGAATATTTTAGACACACTTGAAACAACAATCGAGGAGAATCAAAGATTTAAATTTCATGACAATGACACCCAAAACTTTCCCATGAGCATTTATCATGATCAACATATCCAAATCATGAGGAAAACAAGGGATGCAGAGCTCTTTCCATATAAAATATTTTTTAATGTATCCCTTGATATATATATTAGCTATATATGACTAATATATGTGTATTTCCTTCAATGTAATTAAGTCTGGTTATAAGGGTATTTATCACTTTAATGTTAACAAAATATTCTCATTCCAAGTGTGATTACTATTTAAAGCTTTTGTAATTTTACAAATTAGATGAGCTATAGGAGAAAAGGATATAGTTGTTGCTCCTACATAAAAAACAAAATCACCTATTTTCTAGACCATAAATGGTCTAGAAATTTTTAAAGGCATGTCATCCAGTTGGGATACCATCTTCAAATGAAACTGCAAATGTTACTGTATTATGATATGGTTTTCTTTATAAGGCAAAACTCCATCAGTAATCCACCTCAATTATAGAAAAACTTCAATGAAATTCAGAGGAACATCTCACCAGGAATGCTATTGGTCTTGCATATTTCAATGTGGGAGTAAAGATTTCTTCATTCAAACTGACTACACTGCCGCTAGGACGTAAGTTGGACCAAGAACATATTAAATAGAAAGAATGGGTACAGATTAGTTACAAGTGTGATTATTTTCCACCCTCACCTACAACCTAGAATAGTAAAGATGGGGAAGATTTAACTCTGATTTATTTTGTTATGCTACCTTTATAAAATTCCTATCACTAATAACATAATTCTTGAAACCAGAGAGAGAAAAGAATTGTGAACTCATAAAGCTCAAATATCTATAGCTTCCCTTAATTCAGCACCAGCCAAATCTTTAAACCAAGAGAACATCAGTCACCCCTAGTCAAGAATTTGATATGTCAACTGTATCTCAATAAAGCTGGAATAAATATTATTTCTTTTAATTGTAATCTAGAGCGGAAAAAAGAACGAGGATTTTAGATCACATTTCAAGAGACAGCACTTAAAGTCTTACTGTGATCCCCACTGCAAGTCATACTGCAATGGTCAGTTCTGGCCATAGACTGGACGTCAGAAACAAAAGAAACAGGCAAAATCATTTTTGATGCAAGAATCAAACTTGGAGAGGAAATTGCAAAAAAAAGCAAAACAGCGCTGGGAAAAAGTTATCACTAAAAAAGGATCCTATCTGTTAGGTCTCTAATGAGCGCTAAGTGGGCAAATAAGAATGACAAAGAGAGCTGAACGTGCACCAGCTGACAAGTAAGGAGCTCCTGGGGAGGGGGCGTATTAGGGCCAGGAGGGCAGGCAAGTGTAGGGAGAGTGTGCTAGAGCATTTCTGTTAGCCATTTTCCTCTATCAGCATTGAGTAGTTTACCTGAAATCCCAAACTACCCCAAAACCCAACACGCCCGAGGGAGGCCTGAGGGCAGCAGGTCCACTGTGAAATGTACTACTGCTTCTTTCAGGAATACCTGCTTCCGGTACTTCCTGGTGGTTCCACCAGCCCTCCACATTGCTTCCCAGCCTGAGCCCCTCAAGACTGGCCAAACCACCGGCCTGAACAATTGCTCAGTTGAGTATTACAGAGATTACCCGTGAAAGCTGTGACGTGACCAAGGCTGCCTAGGACCTGCGATTACTCGGGGGTCGGGCCAACAGACCGCCCACTTGACTCCCACCTCGGAACCTGGGTGTGTTTCCACTCTTACGCCCCACACGTCCCAGTGCAGGTGGTTCCCTTACCTGCATAGAAGCGGATAAGGCAGCCAATCTCTGAGTCCATGCCTTCCTCCTGCACCCTCCACAACTCGCCAAATCCCAGCTGGAAGAGGTAGTCATTTTGGATCTGCAGAGGCTTCTCGTCCGCCTCTAGGCGCCGGGTGGTCTCTCCGTGGAGCTGCACGTACAAGGTGGGCGGCGGAGGCGCCTTCTCCGCAGTCGCCCCATTCCCACCCGGGGTCGGCTGGGGGCGGCCAGGGGCCGCGGCTGTTGCCTCCTTTTCCTCCTGAGGCCGATCGCGGGCAGCCCCGTCCGGGCCGTCGACGCCCCTCTGGGCTTTTGGCTGCGGCAGAGGCGGGGATGCCGTCGGGGAAGGCGGCCGGGCGCCCGCTCCGGGCCGGGGCTGCGCTGAGCGGCCGGGCAGGCGGGGCTGGCCCGGAATCCCCGGCGGGGCCGGGTCGGCCTCGAGCTCCTCGGACGACGACGAAGAGCCGCCGCCGCTGCTATAGGGGTCCAGCCGGTCCGACACGCTCTCGACGCTGGGGCTCAGGCTGAAGCTCTCGGTATCCGAGGCCCGGCCCGCGGCCGTGCTGTCCAAGGGCCGCGGGGCGCCGGGCTCACCCGGGCTGGAGTCCGAGGGCGCGGGGCTGGCGCGCGAGGAGCCCATCGCCCACCCGGCGGGGCCGCCGGGCAGCGGCAGATCGGCTGGAGGCGCGCGCGGCGGGGCCCCGATGGCAGCCAGCCCGCGGTTCCCGGGGGGCGGCCCCAGGTCCCGCGGATCGCCGGGTACGAGCCGGGGGCCGGTGTCGGGGGGCCCCTTGCCCAGCACCTTCACGACGCCGCCGCCTTTGGGGCCCACCTGCAGCAGGCGGGCGGCTACCTCGCCGGCCGTGGTGTCCAGCGTGCAGAGCACCGGGCGCAGGTAAGTCGAGGCCATGTGGCGATCGAAGACGTGCACGCAGCCGCGCTGGAGCTGGTGCCTCACCCAGTCCCGGTCCGACGGCTGCAGCTGCAGCATCTGCCGGTGCTTCAGGAGCAGCGTCTTCCTGTCCAGGCTCCGGGTGCACAGCGCCGCGGAGGCCGAGCAGGAGGCGGAGAGGCCGGCGGCGCCGGGGGAGTGCGAGGCGGCAGCGGCCGAGGACGACGACGACGACGACGAGGACGACGACGACGAGGCGGCGGCGGTCGCGGACAGATTCCTCTTCAGCCGCCCTCTCCTCAGCAGGAGGGAGTTGGCGCCGCTGCCGGCCCCGGACCCCGGGGCAGCCCCGCCGGCGGTGGGCTGGGGCGCGCCGCG
>NW_017731628.1:708801-745497 GCF_001890085.2 Hipposideros armiger
CTCTTGCCCCCGTGGCCGCCGCTGCCGCCGCCGCCGCCGCTGCCGCCGCCGCTGCGGCCGCTGCCGGAGCCGGAGCCGGAGCTCGGTCCTCCCTGCTGGTCTCTGGGAGTCGCTGCGCCGTAGACGCGGCGGCGGGCTCCATTGCAGTGGGGCTTCGCGCTTCCCCCCCAGCTCCGGAGGCAGCGGGCAGAGAGGGAGGCGGTGAGGCGAAGGTGGGAGACGGCAGCGGCGGCGCGGGGAGAGGGGAGAAGCCAGAGGCGTTCGGCGCGGCCGTTCCAGGGGATTATGTGGCAATTCGGAGCATTCCGTCGGTGTCTCGGTGTTCCATCCCGCGCGCCCGCCCGCCCGCCTCGCCGCCACCGCCCCCCCGCCCCACACGCGCCCTCCCCGCCTGGGTCGCGGGCTCCCGCGCACTGGCCCCGCCCGCTCCCCCACCTCTCTCGGGCGAACCAGCCGCGAAGCTGGGCTCATTGAATATTAATCACGCGCCGGGAGCGGGAAGGCGGGAGGCGGGCAGGGCGGGAGCTCCACGTGAGTCTCATGAATATGCATCGCTAGCATGACGGCATTCCTGGGAGGAGTGGGGAGAGCAAGAGGACGGCGGGGAGGCGGGGCTTCAGAGTAAACAAACTGACGCGGGCGTACGAGGGCGGGGCGGGGGAGCCGTTTCGCCGGAGGTTCCTGCGCTCGCCACAGACAGGGCGGCCGACAAAAGAGGCGTGCGGTGCACCCTGGGAGTTGTAGTGCTAGTGCGGAGACGGATATGCTCAAGGGAAACATAGCGAACTACAAGCCCCAGAGATCCTTACGTTCTGCCCCTCGTTGCGGCCAGCACCTGGCCATGGACAGTGCGTATTGTGCCCTCTGCTGTTGAACTCTCTGCCGGGAATGTTCTTGTTCATTAACTTGTACCCAACTCTTCCACTCCCGCTCCCCAGAAGAGTTTCGTTTTGCATACTAATTAAAAGTAAGGACTTTGAGGGACTATAAACGGCACAAAGATCCTCTGTTCTTGGCCCTCACCTCCACCCATTGTATGAGAGACAAATCCACACCCACAGCACCACAGAATAATTTATGGCCGTCAAAGTAAGCCAATCTCACTTTTTCCTTACTTTTTCAAGGTCAGGGGAGACTAGAAGTGTATGGAAATTCTAACTTGGACAATTGTTGAATGTGCTTGGTGGACCCGAAGCTGATCCTCTTCCATGCCTATCTGAGAAGGAAACGGGCAAAGGGCAGGGGTCTCATTTTTTTCCCATTGATCTTAAAGTTTGGAGTAACTTAATGACACGGAAAGCAGGGCAAAGTAATAGCAACATTGGAATGGAGACATTGGTGCGGATACGAGATGGGCTGTTCTTGTGTGTTCCCTCCTACGTCTTTCCTCGTTTTTTCTTTCAACATTCAGGAAAAACATTCTGCTACAATGTTTAGTTGTGTTTTGAAAAGTTGCACTTTCTTGTCAGTTAAAACAATATTGTAGACTAGACTAGGGTAACTTACTGTTTAAGAGAATTTAGTAAGCCTTCTTAACTGTTTTTACTATTCCCCCCAGATTGTTTTATAAATCTGGATTTTCACATGTGAGACTTTTTCAGCTGTATACTGTCCAGGGCCTGCCTTAACTTCAGTCAAGTTACTAAACTTGGGGGCCGGGGAGGAGAGAGAAAGAGAACTCAACTGGAACATGTAGCTGACATAACAAATTTTAAGAGCAAGGAAAGTTGTACTTAGGTTATCTACACAGTTTCTCTGAAGAGGAATTAAGGAAGTTACCAGGACATACATAAATAATAAATAAATAAATAATAAAATAATCTCTCTTGATTCTTGAAATTCCTGAAAATAATTTTCTGTATTTTTCTTTTGAAGCCTTACCTCTTGGACCTCATGAAACTAGTTTTATTCCATTTCAATTCAATCAACAGAGTTCTATTTTTTAAATTAGGGAGAATGCAAATTCTCCCAAGAGAGAAGATAATCCAGTCAATTAATTTAACAAATAATTATGAACATATTGTATTACAGCAGTTTGTATCACTGTGTTACAGCAGTTGAATAAATCAGACACTGTCCTTGCCTTCATATACAGCTTATAGATTAGAAAGAAAGATTCAACAAGTGAGAGATGTAGGGAAGGGGAAATACGAGGTGCCATGGGAAGAGACAAAAATAAATCAAGGGGAACTGACCTAGTCTAGGAAGTCAGACAATAGAGACCTGCCTTTGGATGAAATTATCTGGAACAACAAACTGAATACTTGCTGAAGCATCAGTCTCCGAAAGGAAAGAAAGCAAGGAGGCAGAGAAAGAGGTAATAACATTGAAGTTAAATTTCAACTACACTAATCTATATGTTGCCTTGAGTAGTCCCAAACACAAACTATTAGTTCTAGAAATTAAAAGAATGATATTTTAATTTAGCCTCCCTTTAATAAGATCAAGAAATAAAGAGCATGTTAAATTTCAGTACAAAAACTCTTCATGTTCGTTAGTTCCTTAGTTGATTTCCTACAAACCCTTTTAATGTTCAGTCTATTAAGAAATGTATATTACCTCCCATATACTTGCTTTCTAGAGTTATATTTCTTTAGCTAATGTAACTAAAGGCAAGCATGTTTTAATCATAAATATTGTCACCATTGGCCTAATGTCAATTTGCATACTCTCTGAGAAATTATAGTACTGTACTTAATCTAGCTCTGGTTCTTGTCATTTAGCTTTACACACAATCACCAGGACTCTAATTTTATCCTTTAGGAATTTTATTTACTCTTTGAAGGTATTTACAACCAAAACACATCCTCCAAGAGGAAAATATTTTAAAGAGAAAGCATTGCTCAGAGAATTTAGTACCCAAAGTATTGGGGGGGGCAGAGGGCGGATAGGGCTTTATAATACACACCTACCAAACTTGATATGACTATTATTAAATTGGGAGGACGAGGGGAATAATGATAATGTTAAAGTATTTCAACATGAAGAAAAAGGAAGCTCAGCCTCAAAAAGAGAATGTGTCAGGGGCGTGGGGCAGGGGAAAGAATGTAGAATATAATTTCTACATAAAGCAACTACTTCATATGTAGTGTTCATAATCTTAAAGACACCATATGCCATTGTACTTGGAATAATGGAAATCAGAGTTGAGAAGAAAGCAAAAAAGCAAGACTCTACAATATGATGCATTCCTTGTTCCACCTCCAAACCTTTCATAAAGTTACTCACCTTGGGGGTGAGAGGGGAGAGAGAAAATGAGAGTTCATAAAGAACAGGCAGTGCCCTTACCACCAGATCCACTGGAACCTTGCAGACATTGATAAGGGCAACGAAACTTGTACTTAGAGCTTGCTAGTATCGTGGAACACAATCTACCATGAGTCAACCCACACGACACAATCTTTCTGAATAAAAAAAGGATTTCAGTATAGGACAAATGTTTTCCAGACCCCCATGAAATAACTTCTCCTACATAAAAATAGAGTATCCTGAAACCACGTGACTCATGGATGCCCCCCCACACACACACACACCCTTTAAAGTGTTTCAAATGTACAATCTAATAACACATTTTTCTGACTAGCCACACTTTTCAAAGGATCACATCTTAAAATGCTAAAAGATAATCCTGAAAAGAAACAACAGATGTAAAAGTTGCAAACTCTGATGCCAACTTGTTAAAATATTTTCACAGCTGAGTAGAGAAAAAGAGAACATAATTTTCAATTTACTGCCACAGTTTATTTTACGCTGTGTGATTTATAACTGACTTGCTGTGTTGTGCATCTAGGTTAATCCTGTTTGAATCCTTAGATCCAAGATAAAAGGAATTATCTTTGGAATTTTTTTCCTAATATAAGCAGTTGGAATTTTAATGGAGGCATGACTTGATAGCTGGGATGCTTTCAGTCTGAATTATTAAGGTCTCAGCTGTGTCCAGAAATAAATGCAGAAAGATGCAATACACAATGTAATACATTTAGTTAGTACATTATGAACAAGGAATCTAATTATAGTTTCACATTTTTATATCCCTTGAGCTACTAGTGGTTTACCATGCCTAAATTGCTCACTATTTACTCATTCTTTTTTACTAGGAGGAACCCATTTAGCAAATTACTGCTCTAGTGCACTAAATGAGCCCCAGGTGGCCAAACTGAATTCATATGTTCCCTGCTCACTGGCAGGATGAGACTTTCTGGGTTCTATAAAGCCTTACCCCTCCCTCACGAGGATTCTATCAAGTGTTTAGATTGCCACTATCACCTTAGGCAGCCCACTTTACAAATATAGCTTGACAGCTTTTCAGATTTTACCCTTTTTAATCCTATAATCCTTTGTCTTTCTCTTGTTTCTCACATCCTCCCTCATAGAAATAGACGTGTTATATGTCACGAACAGTATAGTATTAGACCAACAAATAAACACCATGTAATCCCATTATTTCTGGTACTGGTAGCAATGTAAATTATTTGAGACATTCATTCAACAAGTATTTATTGAACTGTTTTGTGTAGGCACCATTTACCCCCAGTAAATAGAATAGACAAAAATACCTGCGCTGGGAAAGCTTATGTATAGGCATGGTCATTTTTTAAAATATCTCCCATTAAAAGTGACCTACTCTCTTCTTTTATATAGACTTCTTACCTAAGGCAAATGGAATATATGAAAATCTAGATATATAAATTATATATTAGGGTATTAATATTTCTTCCCAAACTATTCTTTATTCTTTCTCTTACATAGAATTCATTATACAATTGCTTTAAATACTGGGCTCCTATAATATTAATACATTTAAAATACATTAATTTAAAAACATTATTTATACCTAGCTTTTTAGAAACCCATTTTTGGTTCTAACAAGTACCTAATACCTCTTTCCATCAAGATTCATATCTAACAAAAATCTTTCCTATATCATCCCAAAGCATTTCCCCTGAATCTTTCATGACTTAAAATAGAAATGAAGCCTCCAGATAATGATTCCCTACACGTATAGTCATTAATTTATACCCTGAAGAAGCGGCGTGGGTGTCCTTCCTTCCTTCCTTTCGTTTCTCTCCCCCCCTCCCCCAAATGGAGAGATTATAGGAGACACAATCAATCTCTAGAAGTCTTGCCCTTTTCTCTTTTTCTCCCCACTACACCCACTGGTCTGAAGCCCTAGTTATACTGTATTCATTTCTTAGGGCAGCTGTAACAAAGTACCATGTACTGGGTGGCTCAAAACATCAGAAATGCATTCTCTCACAGTTCTGGAGGCTAGAAGTGTAAAATCAGGTGTTGGCAGGGCCGTGCTCCCTCTGAAAGCTGGAGAGGCAGGAGGTGAGTGGAGATGGACCCGTTCTTGCTTCTTCCAGCTTCTGGTAGTTGACAGCATTCCTTGGCTTGGAGTTTTATCACTCCAATCTTTCTCTTTTGGTATCTGTTCTCACACGGCCTTCTCCCTGTGCCTCTGTGTCCAAATACCCCTCTTAGAAGGCTATCAGTCATTGGAACAGGGCCACTGTAATCCAGTATGACCTCATCTTAACTTGATTGCATCTGCAAAGAACCAATTTCCAAGCAAGGTCATATTCTGAGGCTCCAGGTAGATGTGAATTTTGGGAGGACACGCTAGTATAACAGGTGTTTTGCATCGCTCCTCAGGAGTGACGATATGAAATTTATCAGAGTTCTACACTTCAGGGATTAGTAAAATTCTCCCCCCATCCCCCCAAAAAAAATTGGTGACTAAACTAGGTTTATTAACTTTTTACTCATTCATTTCAATATTTATTTTGTTATACATCAGTCAGTACGCTTGGAACTGAGTATATAATAGCAAATAAAAGTTGTAAGCACTGCTCTCAAAACATTTCTAAACTATAAATACCATACAAATACTATTAAAGAAAGTACATTTTAACACAAAAAAGTAAGAAAGACAAATCTTAGCATAAACGGTAGTCCCTTTAGACCGAACAAAGTTAACTTTATGAAAAATTCCTTTCCTTGTCCTTTTTCTGTTCTCATGTTACCACAGATCAAGAAAAATACCATCCCAAGCCAGTCCCGGGTCTCAGGCTGACATTTGGGAATTACAGTACTAGGGCTTGCAAAGAGTTGCTGTCTCTCGTGCTCTTCCATTCTACAGACAGCAATCAACGGTTATGGTAAATACAGAGCTGTGACTTTCCAGAATTTAACAATTTACAACCATCGATTGCCCTATGGATCAAAATATTACAAAAAAATGACCACTGCACCAGTGCCATAGAATATATGATAAAAATGGCATGCCAGGAAAATTAAGCAGAGAGGCTCGGGCTCAGGTGGGTGTATTAATAAGTCAATACAGTGATGATGACAATGGCAGAATAACGTTCTCAGTCTTCTACACATTCCCTACTTTGAAAGGTGGCTGTATGTAATATTTTGGGGGAGTTTAATACTACACAAGGTTGGAAGTCAGAAGTCCTCATTGTAGACCTGGTGCTATACTAACTAGTGAAGTATGACCTTGGGAAGACATTTGACCTCAAGGAGGCTTCAGTAACTGATTTATGAAATGAAGGGGTTGAACTCTGTAGTGTCTCTTCCAGCTTAGAAGATATTTCATGAAGATGGAAACAACAAAAAACTGGGGTAGCAATATTTATACCAGACAAAATAGACTGTAAAACAGGCTGTAACAGGAGACAATGAAGGACCCAGTAATTCCACTTCTGTGTAGTTTTCCAAAGAAATCCAAAACTCTAATTTGAAAAGACATATCCATATGTTCATCGCAGGATTATTTACAATAGCCAAGCTTTGGAAGCAACCTACATGTCCATCAATGGATGAATGGATAAAGAAGAGGTGGTACATATATACAATGGGATATTACTCAGCTATAAAAAAGAATGAAATCTTGCTTTATGCAACAATATGGATGGACCTAAACAGTATCATGCTGAATGTCAGAGAGAAATAAATGCCATATTTGAAATCTAGAAACAAAAAAACAAATAAAACAGAAACAAACTCATAGATACAGAGAACATTTTGATGGTTGCCAGATGGGAGGGGGGTTGAGGGAATGGGTGAAAATGGGAAAGGGATTAAGTACAAAGTGGTAGTTACAAAATAGTCATGGGGATGTAAAGTATAGGATAGGGAATATAGTCAATAATATTGTCATAACTGTGTATGGTGTCAGATGGGAACTGGATTTATCAGGGTGATCACTTTGTAAGTTACATAAATGTCTAATCACTAGGTTGTACACCTGAAACTAATGTATCATGTATGTCAACTGTAACTGAAAAATAAAAACATTATTTAAAAATAAATAAATGAAGTATCTTCCAGCTCAAAAAAATTTTATAATTCTGTCTAAAAGCAAAATTATCTAATTTGGAATATTGGCAAATGTTGTTATTAGTCACAAAGAAGTGATCTTCACATTTAGATGCTATTCATTTGAAATAAAACCTTTAAGACTGATTCTTGCCATTTAAAAGAAAGTTTAATGCATTTAAAATAACAGCAGGTTTATTCTGACATTTAAGAAAACTGCTGGGTTTTCAGTCCTTTGAAATAGGAATTTGTCAGGAACAGGAACCAATCCATGACAAGCTCCACAGCTTCAGATTCCCACACTCCAGGGTCTTAATCAGATTTCCCTATTATGGTCACAGATGGGTAGAAATCTCATTAGCATAACGTTAGGGCACAGAAACTAGAATGTCAGCCCCAGTGAGCGGGAGTGCATCAGGAGACAGGGGCAAGGGTGTTGACAGCAGCCACAGTTCACAGGCCAAAACCTGGAATCACCCCGAATGTCCACCAGCCTTAGAATGGATAAAGAAGCGGTAGTATAGTCCTAGGTTGAAATGTCAACACAGCAACAAAAATGAATAGACGATTACAGTACCAGGCAATATGAATGAATCTAAAAGCATACGTGTATTGAATAAAAGAAGCCAGACACAACTGACTACTTACCATATGATTCCATCTATATCAAGTTCGAGAACAAGCCAAACTAACCTATATTTTTTTAGGCCTGCAATGTAGGTGGTACAACTGAAATGAAAGGAAAAGGGAGTAGGTGGAAGTGAATTTGTTGTGACCTGAAAGGGGCATATGGGGGGCTCTGGGGTCCCCAACAGTGTTTTGTGACTTGACCTACGTGGTTATCCGGGTCTCTGTTTTTAAAACAATGTGTTCAGCTGTACATTTGTGTTTTATACACTTTCCTGTTTGTGTATATCACAGTTTTTTGTTGTTGTTTTTTAAAGATCAACTATATGGTTTTGTTACAATCTGAACAAATTGTATGTTTTGTCCATAATTAAGAGTTTAAAGTTAAGTTTCCCGCCACTTGTTTAATTGCTTGAGAATTTTACTTACAATTTAAAACAATTGATAAATTTTAAATCTAATATAATTTAAGTGAGAACTCTAAACATTACCTTAATGCTAAGAGTAATAAGTTCATTATAGAAAGGTTAGGCAATATTGAAAACTCTAAAGACACAAGGATGAACAAAAAAATCCAATGACCCAGAGTTATTTTCACATATCTCCTACCAGATTTTTCTATGTATTTTAATGTAGCAGAGATCATAATGTAGTTACAATGCTTTCTCAATAGTCTGCCATAAACACTTGTCCGTGTTATCCAAAACAAAAAAACAAAAAACAAAAACCTCACCATACACTTTATTATAAATTTCTAGATAAAAATGCATCATATTGGAGAGCCATAATTAATTTAAGGTCTCCATCAAGAGTGAATTAATGATCAGATAGGACACTCTGCTGGCCCTCAAGTGTCTTTGTGCTATTTTTTGTATTATTCTATTTGTGGAAATAAGAATATGGTTATGGTCAATTGTGCTACAGTCATCTTTCCTTATCTCCCCATCCTTCAACCACAATTTAGCAACATTTAAATCAGGCAATGTTTGAGGTCCTTTTTAGATGAGCTGATGAGGAAGCGAAAATGAGGAAGCAAGTGCCTATAACATGCCAGGCAGGGTAAGGTGGCCAGACTTAGTGTAAAAATACAGGACATCCAGTAATTGCAATATTTGGATATATAGGAAAACATCGTTCATTGTTTATCTGAGACTTGAATTTAACCAGGTATCGTGTATTATATCTGGCAGCCCCATGCTGGGGCCCTGCCAGGCCTGTCACATATATTTACTAATTTAACCCCTTCGCCCCCTTTGAGAGTTATAGATGA
The DNA here is from genome assembly GCF_001890085.2 of Hipposideros armiger. NCBI lineage: Eukaryota > Metazoa > Chordata > Mammalia > Chiroptera > Hipposideridae > Hipposideros > Hipposideros armiger. The sequence goes on from NW_017731628.1 coordinate 718,028, forward strand.
TGATTCCCATTGTAAAGAAGAGCTCAGAAAGGTTCCGCATCTTTCCTAAGGTCACACAACTAGAAAGGGGCAAAGCAAGGGTAGAAACCCAAGCTTTCTGACACCAAGATTAAAGCTCCAAATTTGGTGGTCTACCCCTTGTGCTTGGGTAAGTAATAGGGACCCAGCTCTCCCTCAGTGAGAGAGTGTGTTTTGGATTTTCATTTGTTGCCAATGTTTCTATTTAAAAATCACTCACCACTCCTTTGTACTGTTATGTTAAAAACAAGTACTAATAAAAAAAACAAAAGTTAGTACTGGACCCCGGTTGCAGCGCCAACCTACTGAACGTGATTTGGAAATGCAGCCCAGGAAAAGAGGCTTCTCATTGACACAGAGCAGCAAGGGGGAGTTCTGACACCCCTCTCTGCCCCTCCCCCTTCCCCCACCATCATACATTCTGATGACAGTCAAATGAGACAGTTTTGTCTCAGTGGCTCCTAAAAATCCCAAAAGTGTCTGTATTTATTTTTGGGTGGGCTCTTTCTTTTTCTTTTCTCTCTCTCTCTCTCTCTCTTCTCCCCCCGCCCCCCATATTTTGGATTAAAATAAATAATGCAAAAGGCAAACCTTCCAGAACTGGCTCCTTTGGCGTCTGGAAATAAGCAGGAACCACAGGTGAGTTTTCTTCATCTTCTCCCGTGCAGGCACGTCCCAGGCCAAAGTGTGGCACTAAAACGGGTCCTGGAGCAACCAGAGTTGTCTCTCTTCTTCTCTTCATTGCTGTCTTTTATTTACTGCTTCCCTTTCCCCCCGCCACATACATTTTTTTTTCCAGATAAGCCATTTGGCAAACCCTGGAGATTCACTGCCTATGCTGAGCACCTCACTGGGCCCTGAAATGAGGAGGTGCCAGGGGACGCAGTGTTGGAGGGGAGTGAGTGCAGGAGACGGAGTGGGGCTGAAACAGGAAAAAACGACCAAGTGCCAAGCCCTGGCTATGCTCCTGAGATCCCCAAGGAGGTGGCTCTTGTGACAAGCCCAGGTGAGATATGTGGTCCTCCACGTGGCTGCCCATGGAGGCCCCCAGCCCTCACACAAAAGAAACCTTGGCCCGTGACATCTAACTCTGAACCAAAGAGGACCAGAGGCTCTCTCTTCTGCAGAGAGGGAAGCAGGTGTCAAACTCATACCCCGCCGCACCTGCCAGCCACTAGCAGCTATACTTCCCCTTCTGAGGTCTTGACAGCCTCAGGCTTGTGTCCCATCAGCCCCCAAAGCATCCCGGCCAAGCTGGCACTCTTGAAAAGCTCAACCAATTTGTGGGCCGATAAGGTCGTCAGCCAGGGAGCGGGTGGCAACTCCAGCATGCTCTCCTTACTTGCATCTTCACTATGTCTCAGGGAAGAAGGTGACCCAGACAACCATAGGTATCCCTCCGCTGGACTAAGCCTCAGATAGGCTACTTCCTCACTGCAGGCCCTGACCTCCCCTCACTTAGAGCATTTTCTTAAGAAAACTCATAGCTGTCTATTCTCTTCCCCTCTGAGATGTATGCAAATCTTTTCAAAAGCCTCTTGCCAGTTTTATAACCCAGAAATGTCTGTTTCAAGGACCTGGGAGCCACCTCTTTGAAATGTCATCATCAAAGGAGGGAGGGACGTTATCTCCCATAGCTATGGGAGATTAGGAGCCTAACTTCAGTGGGTGTTTTACTCCAAGTTGCAAAACTACCCCCGTCATAAAAATACGAGAATTTTATTTTTCCTTTGGATAAAGTCAATTACCTAACACAGATGGCCTACCATCCTCCAGTACTTTTCCACTCTCCCTTATTGCTACATCCTTAAATAAAGTCTTCCTTGCCTGTTTAACTTTGGTGCACTTTTGCTTTGGAAAGAAGAACTTAGTTTCTGACTTTTCCCCAATTTCTAAATAAGTTATAATTTTTGCATAGTGGCATCATGCTTGTAAATTAGAATTGCCCTAGAATAGAACCAGACATAGATTCAAAACGGCAAAAGTGAAGACTTAAGAGATGTGATTCCACCACTTCTCCACTAGCCTAGCTTGACTTGAGACCCCCACATTCCGTTAAAGTAATAGATTGAAGACCAAGGTCTTTGAAGGAAACAGACAGAGCTAATTCACTCCTAGGCTACAATTAAAATGTGATGGGATACCGGACCGAAAAATTAACTTGAGATGAATCTTAGATCTAACATGAAATGTGAAAGATACAATTATAAAATTTCTGAAAATGACCTGGGAAGAGGCAAAGGTCTTAAGACACAAAAGCTCTCACATAAAAGAAAAAATGGTAAATTAGACTTTTATCACAATGAGAACCGCTCATTCACAACATCATTAAGGGAGTGAAACTGCAATCCACAGACCACAGAGAGACAAAGGATTTATATTTAGAATGTATAAAAAATTCCTACAAATCAATATGAAAAAAACAACCCTTTCAACAATAATAGGGAAAAGTACTGAACGCTTAAACAGGCACTTCACAAAAGAAGATATCAAAAAGCCAGCTAGCATGTAAAAAGGCTCACCATCATTACTCATCTGGAAAATGCAAATTAAAACTATGTAAAATACCATTACATACCTTAGAAAAGCTCCAATTAAGAGTGACAATACGAAGTGATGGCAAGATTATAGAGCAACTGGAGCCTTCCCTCATCCCCTCTCAAAAAATGACAATGACGACTATAGCTAAACACATGCCACATTCCACTCGCAGGTATGCTCGCCAAGAGACATGAATGGATATGTCCACCAAAAGAGAAGTACAAAATACAAATATGCACAGCATCTTCACTCATAAGTAGCCCACAATGGAAAACAACCCAAATATCCATCAATGGGAAAATGGATAAATTAATTGTGGCATATAATTATACAATGGAACACTAAATAGCAATAATAAAAAAAAAAGAACACACTACTGAAGCATGCCGGAACATGAATGAATCTTAAAGGCATTACATTGAGCACCAATTATATGACTCCATGTATATGAGTCAAGTTGAAGAAGAGGCAAAATTGCGAAATAAGCCAGTCACAAAAAGACAAATACTGTATGATTGCACTTACATGAGGCACCTAGAGTAGTCAAATTTGTAGAGGCAGAAAGTAGAATAGTGTTTACAAAGGGCTGAGGGGTGGGAGAAATGGAGCGTTGTTGTTTAATGGGTGCAGAATTTTGAGTTTCACAAGATGAAAAGAGTTCTAGAGATTGGTTACACAACAGTGTGAATGTACTTAACACTTCAAAATGGTTAAGATGATACATTTTATATATATTTTTCTCTTTCACACAATTCAAAAAAGAATAGACAAAATTAATCTGATAGAAGTCAGAATACCAGTTAACCTCGGCCTAGGGCAGTAACTGGAGGGCGTGCCTGGGGTTTCTGGTTACTATTCTATTTCTTTATCTGGATTGTGGCTTATAGGTGTGAATGTTTATAGATCTGTGTGATATGAATGCTGTATACATAGTCATTTCATAAAAGGTTTTGTTTTATTTGTTTGAGACTCAGGAACACTGGATTTATTTAACACATTCATTACATAAAACTCTGGGCTTTGTGAGACAGGAAGCAAGTGGAGGATTGGGTAGGGCAGGCAGGCCCAGGGCAGGACAAAGCTGAGGTGAATGTATGAAGGCAGGGCCAAAACAGGCAGCAAAGTCTGGAAGACGGAATAGAATGGCATTCACCTTGCAACTTTGTGACGAGTCTTAATTTCTACATTTTCCCTGTAAGAGAAATGTTCTGTGCAAAAGAATGCAGACCAGGACCTGTCTCCTCTTGTTTGAACTCCCTGTGAACCTACAGACCTGGACTTAAAATGAGTTGCAGTTATTAACTTTGGGCAATACAGTATCATGAGCCAAATTTTGATGGTCCATTTATATAGATTAACTCACTCAAAAAAGTTTGACTGAGCATCTATTATGTGCCAGGCACTTGGCTAAGAACAAAGAATACAGGGACGCCTGTGTCATCCACAGACCTCCCCTCTTAGATCTAACGGTTTTAGAAGGGAAAATGACCACTTACCAATCTGCATTGCTCCTATAAAAATAGATGCACTCAACTCTCCATCAGGAAACAACTTCCCAAACTGGATTTCGGTTTTGTCCTTTAGAATCCTATAATCTGGGAATAGAGAGAGGGATGGAGGCCGTGAAGGCAGGAGGGAAGGAGCCGACTAGTCCATTGGACTGGAATACTCTATGTACAGTGTTTAAAACTAAAAACAGGAAAATCCCAAAATCGGACAGTAGAAGAGGCCATACAAGCTTTAGTTAATGTATTTAAAATTTTTTTAAAGGTCGGAGACTCATAATCCAAGATTAAAAGACTCAGGGAACAACACAGGATTTCTAGACTAAAAATTAATGGATAGTATTTTATGGTACCTTGCAAAATGAACACTAAGCACAATTGAAGTTGGGATGAAAGTGAAATGTACATGCCCGTCCTTTACCTCCACCCAGCCTCCAGGCCCCACACCATTGCACGCAGTTGAACATGCTTAGCGCTGCACAGGGGACCCAGCTGAAGGCGTGAGTGAGCTGAAATCCAGCTCCTGATCCACTCACCAGCCCTGTGCCTGGTACAGGCTCTGCCCAGGTGAAGGTGCACCTTTTCTTTCTCCAGAAGTGCTGTCTGGTCGCCAGGCCCTGCTCCTGTGGGGCTCCCTCCCTGAAAGGCACCTTTTCCTAACCCTCACACAGCCTGGCACAGACTTGCAGGGGTCCTGCCCAGGGCTCTGGCCGCCACACTTACGATCTCCATGAAAGGTCCTTCTCAGGGGTGTCTGACAAGCGTCCCCAAAAACACTCAGTGATGGCCCAGCTGGGTTACATGCAGCAAAGTCCCCAGTGGGGGAGCTGCGTGCACATAGCTTCCCCGCTAAGGAGTAGCAGACAGCGCGATCAAACCTGAGGAAATCCTTCACAAGACAACGGGGCAAGCTGAAAAGGGCAGCTTGAAGGAAGCCGACTTTACAAATCTGCTTATTGGTGACTTCCCAAAAGATGTCATCTCCATGGCACAAGAACAAGAGGGTACAAAAAAGAAACAGAGGATAAGAAAGCTTTTTGAAATTAAAATAGAAGAAAACATATCAATAGAATGTTTGGGGACAAAGTTGAGGAAACAGGAAAATAGGAAAGAAAATTAGAGAAGGATTAACATCCAAATACCAGCAAATAGAAAGATATCAGAAAAGATTATTTTCTAGAATTAAAGGACGTGAGTTTCTAGAGGTGGCCAGGGCCCATCTAAGTACCCAACATTGTAGATTAAAAAGCATAGATGTAGGGGCTGGCCGAGTGGCTCAGTTGATTAAGAGCACAAGCTCTGAGCACATGGGCCAGTAAGCTGTGCCCGAGCTGAGCTGCCGCTGGGCTGCAAACAGGTGGCAGCATGGCTCAGCTGGTGAGACCACGTGCTCCTAACAACAAGGTTGCCAGTTCGACTCCCACAGGGGATGGTGGGCCGTGCTCCCGGCAACTAAGATTGAACACAGCACCTTGAGCTGAGCGACCACGAGCTACCGAGGGGCAGCCAGATGGCGACTGGACTTGGAGCTGAGCTAGCTGCACCCTCTACAACTAAGATTGAAGGACAACAACTTGGCTGTTCCCCTTCCCCAATTCCCCTTCCCCAATTCCCCAGTAAAATCTTTAAAAAAAAATAGATCTAGGTCAACGCACATCACAAGGGAATTTCAAAACACTTAATGAAAAAGAGAAAAACTAAAAAACCTAAAAATTCCATGGAGGGGTGCGGTGGAGAAACAAGATAAATTTGAAGTCTGAGGAATTAGAATTGCTTCAGACTTTTCAACAGCAAGCAACAGACAGTGGAGTAACGCCTTCACATCTTCTGAAGGGAAGTGGCTCCCAGCTCAGAATTTGGCACTTGTCAAACAACTAATTATAAGTTAGGATAGGTAGAAATGAATGAATGAGGACAAAAAGGAGTTAGGGTAGAATAAAGATACTTTCTCAGGTATGCAAAGTCCCGCAAACCTTACCTATCACGTCGTCTTTCTCAGGAACCTACTGGTGAATATGCTCCAGAGAAATGAAGAGATTGCCAAGAAATAGGAAGTTAGGGGATCCAGAAAACAGACCCCCATTCAGGAGAGGGAAAGAGAATCCCCAGGTTTGTGGTGAAGGGAGATTCCTGGATGTGGGACAGGCCTGGGGGACACCCTGCCTGCGATAGGGCAGCTCAGAAGGCCCCACAGGAGGGCAATGTTTCTTCAAGAGGACATTGATAAAATGCCACGTGGTTCCAACACAACGAGAAGATATTTCCTCTTCCAGTGATAATTAATGATAATGAAATAGACAACCAAGTGAATGAAAAACCAAGGCAATGATTAACTTCAGGCAAAACAAAGTTTTAGGAGGAGAAGGGGAAAAGGCTTTAAACAATACTACATTACTCAGCAGTGTGAAGTGACATGGTCAAAAGAATTGTCACAAAATGATCTAACCAAAATTGTGATTTAGCTGTTTGGGGAGGGTGCGTGGACAGAGAGAGCAGCAGTGTGGTGTTGGGAAGAGAGAGAATGCCTAAAATGGGGACAGGCAGACTGCTTATTTTGTGAAAAGGAGGACATGCCAAAAGAAATAGCTACAAGGATGGGAAGCATTTGCCTTTAGGGAGAAGGAAGTAGGGGAGCAGGGAACGGCCAGTTTACGAAGTAAAACTACTTGACTCATTATGTATCACGTTGATGAGAACAAAAACTTAAAATTTAAACATCAGAAGGACCATACGTTTTGTTGGAAGGAGGTGAGAGGGGAAATAGGTCGGGTTTAAAAACCAAGTGTCAGTTGCACTAGAAGCAGGATATTCAGGCGATCAGAAATAAGAGCCCAGAGCTCAGGAGGCAAGATGAGGTTTGGAACAGAGATTTTGTAATTATTTAGATTGGAAGAGAATTAGCTCTATAGGAAAAAGGGTGTTGAGAAATAAGAGAAGAGGGCTTGAAGACAAACATTTTTGTAAGTGCCATTTAGAGTGTCAGGGGAGAAAGGGACACCATTGAGGGGGCAGCCAAGAAAACCAAAGAAAATAGGAGTTTCAATCAGAGGGGGGAAGGGAGGTGACCAATGTCAAGTGCACAGGGGTCAAAGAGGCCCTGACCATTAGAATAAACAATGAAAAATTTCTAAAGAGGGTATTCTAATCTAAGGATTAACTTCGCACCCTTTAATGAGCCTTCAATTAGAAAAAAAAAAGGTGTTGGGTTTGGGGATGGTCTTGTATTTTTCCAGGACACCACACAATGACGGTGACCCTGTTTTCAGTAAATACACAGTTGTCTTTTATGGTGCAGTCACACAAGCCCTGCATTAATACGAAAGTGAATCTTAGGGCACATTGTCATTACCATTCCCATACAAAGCTCTGTCCCTGTTTTGTTTTGTTTTTTTCCTCCACACAAGGGATGGCATTGTTTGTGTCAGAGATGAGCATTTGAACTAAAGTTCATGGCTTGGCTGGGATCCTCCTTTGGCTGCATTTCCCCAGTGATCAGCTGCCTGTCATAGGCTGTGGTGTTACTGACACCCCAACAAGATGGAAGCACAAGAAAACAAACAAAACAAGGCTGCTTTTCCTTGCTGGTGTGTCAAAGGCTACGATCAAAATACCAAATGTTCTATTAAATCTCATCTTAAGAGGCAAGCAAACGTGGTAAAAGATTTCACTATTGTCTTCTGCTGAGTCCAACGCAGGACTTGGCTTCAGGACTTGGCATAATTGGTAGAAAAATGTTACCTAATCTCTCTACAAGCAATTTTCTCTTTCTCGTAGAGATTGTACTACACCCATCCACAACCCAAAACAGATGCAAGACAAACAGAAGTCTAGTTTTGTATCTCTCAAAAGCCCGCCATGATACCGTACTGCTGTATTTTCCCGTTTGCTTGTGTCAGTTATTGCTGCCTTCCAGATGTTTCCATCTCAGGCATAATCAGAGGGACACATGCTTAAAAGAATAATATTAATTTTGAGTTCAAAAAGCTCACAGAAGGCCATTCACAACATCCCCAAACAGCCTGGTTAGCAAACATTTTTTGGGACCGGTATATTTAACATTTTCCTCATGAAATGCCAACCAAATAGTTGTGGGGGCAGAGCAGTGTGTCTCAAATCCCCAGGATCAGACAGAGCTTTTGGGGTATAGCATTAGAATGTCCCCCAATACCACTGCTCCATGCCTATTTCCCCAAACAAATCATCGGAACTTACTTCTATAAAGCTGTGAATAGCTGAAAAGTCATTCCAAGATGCGTATTTTGAACACCAATGTGAGGGTGATGAAATTGACACAGATTAATTAGAAATTGGCAAACACTATGGTGCTTGATAGACAGTCCTGAAGATAGAATGAGGATTCATCAGGGGACAATGTATTCATACATAACATCAGCGTACCCTTCTTTCACTCATTAAAATGTTTTCCAAACAAAAAGTACAATGACAAGATCGGTTTTAAATGAGACGTGAACATTCGAAGTGCATCGACTGAGATCAATCATAGGGCCGCTTTGGAAATAAAAGACATGAAAGACTTTTCTAGAAACTAGCCATGCTCTTCTCCAGTGTCAATGGAGGGTCTTCAGGGATGACTAGGGATGTGGACAGTGTTGGACAAGAGGTTTCTTTCCAACCCAAGTAGCCAGCCTTGCCCTGCAGGTATATCCTTGCTCAGCCTGTATCCTGGTTCAGCAAGTATACTCCTTATTAAAGGTTACTTGCTGGACTTTATCTGATACAAACCCTGAAATGCAGTCCCTGCAGTAATGGAAATATAAGATCCTTTATTTGGTGACTAGTAAAGCAGAAAAGAACTTCTCAGTTGAAGAAGTCGGTCACACCAACCCAGAGAAAAACGTTTCTTAACGTAATGTCTTAGAGCTGGGCGAGTAAAGTAAGCAAGGAGGAAGAGAACGACGTTTTCAGAGGAAGAGCTGATTTTAGCATAAATGCAAAGGGGTTGAAAGCTGCTTAAATAGGAATTATGAGGATCCGCCTTAACTAGATGTCCTTATCTACTATCTTCTATTTTTCCATGTTCTCTGAAACGAAGTAGAAAGCACAGCTGCAAACTAGAAGTTGCAGCGTCTTTGCTTTTCCGGGACTGCACATAAGAATTGTGTGACAGCTCATCATGAAGCAAATTAAGAACTCCTAGTAAATGTAAGGTGGGCACACTGGGGCTGGATCAATTTTAAGGCATCTTGCTTTGAAAACAGACTTGCTTGAGACCAGCAGGAGGCCTTGTCATTAGTGAACACTTCCCTACAACTAATGCGACCAAAAGTCTCATTTTTAAAGCAATGGATTAAAGAAACACATTTTTAAGAAAATAATAATCCCCTTCCCCTACCCCACCCTCAAGCCAACTAAAAAAACAAATCTTTATTAGCACAGTAGAGCAGCTCTTTGCAAAGGCCTGAATGTCTTTTGACTGTCTGCTTGGCTGACTGACCAGATGTGATGAAGAGCTGGACGTGGAGAGACAGTTTCCCAAATGTGACACTTGTGAGTTGTCTCAGTTCACAGAGAGCTGAGAGATTCAGAGCCTCATTTTGGCAGGGGAGCTTGATGGCAAAGAGCTCACCCTATATAAGAGCCTACAGTAACTAGGATGATACAGCCCGATGGAAAGGATGAGAGAATTAATGACTGATAGGTTTTTGGGGATCTCAACTATTCCAAGAACAGTCAGTTAAATCTCCCTTGTTCTCTTTCGAAACCAATAGCTTCATAATCGAAATCTCTTCTATGATGCCATTTTACTGGACTTAGAAAAAAAAAGTAACCTTATTCTCAGTTGGCATGACATTGTTAGTACAACAACAAAGAGGGGATAAAGAGAGATCAATAAATAGTAACATAAGCATCCTGCACAGTAGCCAACATTGCTAAAAGGAAGAGCAAATACTGTAGTGTATTATTTCCCCTTCTAACTATGGCCCAGCATACATCAGAAAGAATGCAAATATATAAATAGGGCCTCCCCACCCACCTCCCAATTACATTTATTATCTTAATGATTTAATGTTTATGTAGTATCTTTCCCTGAAACAGTTTGCATGAAAATATATTTTCCAATTTTTTCCATGTAAAGTGGGTAGGACAGACGAGAAATACATGAAATTTCTGATCTTGATCATGACAACATGATGAAAAATCTGTGCCCCTGTGGAAAATGGCTTGTTGGTAAAGGTGAAGAAACTATTCTTAGCACAAAAGGCCAAATATCAGACCTAGGAGGATCACTTATTAAGTGATGGTCTTGTCCATGGGGAAAAAATCGACAATTTTTACTTTTTGGTAGGTCACCTCCAACGCTGAGTGTATATTTTGGTTTGTGATAAGTTGATGTTTTTAAAAAATGTTTAATTACCTGTGTTTTCGAAAACATACACATGGTAACAAATTCAAAAGTTACAAAACGATTTAGAGGGAAAAATCTCCACTCCATTTCCACTTCCCAGGGCAAACCATTATTACCAATTTCTTGTGTTACCTTCCAGAAAAATTTCTATGCACATACAATCAAATACACACTGTCCTGAACATTGTTTGTTTTTGCTTTTTTCTTTCCTTTAGCTTGGGTATGGTTCCACACGGGTACATAAAACAGCCTTTGGTATATTTAACAAGTTGAAGAGCATCCTACAAAAAGTAAAAGTGTTTGATTTTTACCTTAAGGACATCGGGAGTTTTTTAAAAAAAACAACTTTATTAAGATATAATTTACATATCATAAATTCACCCATTTAAAGTGTATAATCAAATGACTTTTAGTGAAATTACTGACTTGTGTGACCATCGTTTTTGAACATTTCCATCTCCCAAATAAGATATCCCATCCCGTTTATAGTTACACCCCATTCCTACTCCCAGGCCCAGGAAACCACTAATCCACTGTCTCTATAGGTTTCCCTTTTCTGGACATTTCATGTACAAGAAATCACACAATGTGTGATCTTCGTAACTGTCTTCTTCCACTTAATATGATGTCTTCAAGGTTCATCTATGTCGTGACACCTATCAGTAGTTTGTGTGTGTGTGTGTGTGTGTGTGTGTGTGTGTGTGGCTGAATAATATTCCACTGTATGGACAGACCACATGGTGTTTATCCATTCATACGTGGCAGACATTTCGAGTATTTCCAGTTTGGGGCTATCATGAGTGATGCTGCTATGAACATGTGTGTGTGTGAGTTTTTATGTAGACACATGTTTTCATTTCTCCTGGGTAGATACCTAGGAGTAGAATGGCTGGGTCATATGGTAGGTGTATGTTTACCTTTTCAAGTAACTGCCAAACTATTTTCCAAAGTGGATGAACCATTTTACATGCTCACTAGCAGCAAAGGAGGATTCACCGGGGTTGACAAGTTGGTTGCTAGAATTAGACTGTGCCTTTAAACTATAGATTGGTGTTAGATCCTCTTATGGGGTTGAATTATGTCCCTCCCAAAACATGGTCAAGTCCTGACCTCCAGCACCTGTGAATGTGACTTATTCAGTTTTTTCAGATGATAGAGTTAAGATGAAGTCATTAGAGTGGGCTCTAATCCAACATAACTGTGCCCTTATTAAAAATAAAAATTTAGACACAGAGATGGACACTCTTAAAGGAAAGACCATGTAAAAACATGAGACTATCCTCTACAAGCCAGGAACACCTGGGCCTACCAGAAGCTAGGAGAATCCCTCACAGCCCTCACAAGGAACCAACCCTGCAGATACCTTGACCTTGGACTTCTAGTCTCCAAGGCTCTGAGGTGATAAGTTTTTGTTGTTTACACCACTTAGTTGGTGGTACTTTGTCATGGCAGCCTTAGCAAATTAATACAGGTCCTCAACTCTATAGCTGTAAAGTAAAATACAGTGTGTTTAAGCAAACCCATTCTTATAGGAGCAGTGAATAAATTGTATCTGCTAAGGAAAAAGTAGAAGAAAAATAACAGTGAAACTGTTCCCTGGAGACCATCTCATTGACCCAGTAACTACAGAGCTGTCTGATGTGTGGCCTGCCTTATTATATGAATTGTCTCTTTCTACACCTTGAACAATACGAGGGTCTAAAGTGTAATTATACTATGGGGGCCTCTTGAATAAAGTAAGTTATGTAAAGATATACTTTTGACTAGCCCACTTAACCAGGGGAAACGTCAAGATTTAAGTCATTTTCAACTTTAGAATAATTTTATTTACTAATTCTCCCATGGAACCCAAAACCTTAGCCCTCATTTGTTTTTCCTTTTGCTGTCCATTTATATTGGTAGCAATATGAAGGGAAACTCTTATTTTCCCTACAGCCAGCCGGAGAGTGCCCTGGCGCTGGACGTCTATGCTGTCTGCCTCTCAAAGTCTGCTGTCCACCGTTCTCCACTCTGCTCGCCCCCGACAAGCTGACTAACGAGGCTGTATGAATTGCCCCCTTCCTTGCAGCCCTCTGGCAGGGGGCCCAGAGGACAGAGTGTAGGGTCAGGGCCCTCCTTCTCCAGCTCCGTCCCTCTCACGCCATCACAGGTTGGCTGAGCCTACCCAAGGCCGTAGCTCTGGTCAGGCTGCCCTCTCTTTGGGTTCTGCTAACAGCTCCTTGCCCTTGTCTCAAGGGCCTTAGGGGTATGTCACAACTACTATTACTGTGTAACATATTACCACAAACTCACTGGCTTAAAACAACACACACTTACTATCACACATGACTGTAGTCCGTTGGGCTGCTCAAACCAAGCACCACGGGCTGGGCGGGAACAACAGGCACTTAGTGCTCACAGTTCTGGAGGCTGGCAGTCTGAGATGAGGGTAGGGTTCTGATGAGGGTCCCCTTCCAGGTGCAGACAGCGCCCTCTCATTGTGTCCTCACATGGCATGAAGAGGGTAAGAGTGGGATCTCTTTTTGAAGGGCACTACTCCCACTCATGAGGGCTCCATTCTCATCACCTCCTAAAGGCCCCGCCTCAAACACCATCATCACATTGGGGAGTAGGTTTCAATGTGTTAATTTTGGAGGAGACACCTTCTGTCTATAACACAGAGTACCTGTGAATCAGGAGCATGGACATGGCATCGCCGTGTCCTCTGCTCAGGGTCTCTTAAGGCTACCATCTCAGTGTGGGTCAGACTGTGCTCCTTTCTGGGACTTGGGGTTCTCTTCTAAGCTCATGTGGCATTGGCGGAATTCAGTTTCCTGTCGTAGTGGGACTGAGGTCCCAGCTTTCCTGCTGGCTGTCAGCCAAGGGCCACTCTCAGTTCTTAGAGGTCACCCACATGTCCCTGCTTTGTGACCTTTACACAACATGGCAGCTCTCTTCCTCAAGGCCAGCAGGACAACCTCATCTCCAGTCGACTACAATAGTCTCACACGATGTAACTTAACCACAAGAGTGACACCCCTCACCTCTACTCTATTTTGTTGGCTCAAAGCAAGCCACAGAGTCCATGCACATTCAAGAGTGGGTCACTCTTCATGGCTGTGACCCATTGGAGGTCACCTTAGCATTCTGCCTGCCCCCGGGTAGTAAGCCAGCCCAGCCCGCTCTTCCTAGCCTGGAGTTGTTTTCTCGAAATCCTGCCTACGCCTTTGTAAATGGGCCCTCAATTAAATCCTTCTCCAATTACCCCTGTCGGAGTGTTCCATCTGTTCCAGCCAGGACCCTTATGATAAAAATCCCTCTGCAAGTGGCCTACTTTGGTAATGGGCTCTTCTCTGAGCCAAGGCCAGCTGGTGGCTGGGCTTGAGGGAGCTGAGTCTGAGCTAAACTGTTGAGCATTGCAGAGGAGAGGGCAGCCATGGTCCCCATGTGGCTGCAGGCGCAGAGAGTGAATGAAGAGAGAGTAAGGCTCTGTAGCTGGAAGCCAGGCAGAGGAACTTAGGAACAGATGACTAATGGGAAACTCGAGAAGTGAAACGCTAAGCGGTGTGCAACGTAAGCCCTCTCACAGTCCGTAAACTCTCCGCGGCTCACTCCCGCCTCAGGTCGGCTCCTTCTCTCCAGGAAACAGAAGGGAGGGCAGGGCCCTGGAGCGTGAAGAGTGCTGGAAAGACAGCCTTGTCTGCGGCCTGCGGCACCTGAATTCCTATAACCCTGGAAGCCACACTGCTTCCTGTCAGCACTTTGAAAACTTATCTTTGTAATGGTCTTTTTTATCTTAAACACAGTTTTTAACTTTTTTTTCAATGACTTCAGTTTCGAACATTTTTAATAAAAATTTGTGGTAAAAAAGTTCCTAGGGGTGACCGGTTAGCTCAGTTGGTTAGAGCGTGGTGCTGATAACACCAAGGTTGCCGGTTCGATCCCCACATGGGCCACTGTGAGCTACACCCTCCTTAAAAGAGTCAACTATGCCACTGTAGCGTGAAAGCAATGTGTAACCAATGACCATGGCTGTTCCCCAATAAAGTTTTAAAAACAAAGTTCCTAAGCTCCTAAACCACTGGTCCTAGTGCATAGAAAGCCCTGGCTGAAGCTTGAAAACCCACCCTATTACTTAAAGCTCCATATCTGAGATTATTTCAGTAAGGGTCACACACAATAATCCCATGATCCACCTTCAGAGGAGCCGAGGCCAGAGAAATAAACCTACTGAAATACAAACGGCCCTGACAAGGTGATGGTTCACATCTTGCCTCATCACGTTTATGTGAGTATTTGAGAGATGGGAGAGCATCACCTTAAATTCTACTCAATTGCTCCCTGAAGACAAAGTCATGTGAGTCATTGGAGCCACGCTCACAGGCAGCATGTTACAGTGGTCCTCAGAACGTTGTCCCCACACCAGCAGCACCAGCTTCCCTTGGGGCATGGATGAGAAATGCAGCCCTGGGCCCCAATGACTTAATTGAATCAGAAACTCTGGGGGTGGGACCATGTGTCTGTGGTGGTACTGACACATGCTGTCATCTGAGAACCTCTGGCTGGAAGCAGAAGAATTAAGGGCTTAATGCTTTTCACTACTTATGTGTTTCAGGGTAATGCCCTTTAAAAACAGAGTGGGCTCAGTTGGTTAACAGCGCGAGCTCTGAGCAACAGGGTTGCCGGTTTGATTCCCACATGGGCCAGGGAGCTGCGCCCAAGCTGAGCTGCCACTGAGCTGCCAACAGTTGGCAGGATGGCTCAGCTGATGAGGGCACATGCTCCTAACAACTAGGTTGCTGGTTAGACTCCTGCATGGGGATGGTGGGCTACACCCACCCGCAACTAAGATTGAACAGGGCACCTTGAGCTGAGCGGCCGCGAGCTGCTGACGGGCAACCAGATGGCGACTGGACTTGAAGCTGAGCTAGCTGCGCCCTCCACAACTAAGATTAAAGGACAACAACTTGACTGTTCCCCTTCCCCAATTCCCTAATTCCCCAATAAAATCTTTAAAATAAATAAATAAATAATAAAAAATAAAAATAAATAAAAAATAAAAACAGAGAGAGAAGGGAGAAGCGGGAAGGGAGGAAGGGAGGAAGGGATCGAGAGAGAGGGCGACTTGCACTCATTCCTGCGTTAACGGAGAAGCAGTGGTATGGTGGTAAATGTGTAAAACCAGGCTTCCTGGGTGCGGACCCTGGGAAGCACAAGGTCCTACTTTGCAGTATTTGCCTATTTCCATGGTGTAAATACTGCCACTGCAGCCTATTTCAAGCCACCAACATGAGGTATATAGCCAAAATAATTTAAAACAAATGCTTAAACAAATACTATGCAGAAATATTCAGAGTAACCATGTTCAAAATAGCCAAAAGGTAGAAACAACACAAACATCCATCAACGGACAAATGGATAAAAAATTGTGGTATGTACACATAATGGAATATTACTTAGCCACGACAAAGAATGGAGTACTGGTACATGTGACAACATAGATGAATCTCACAAACATTATGCCAAGTGAAAGAAGCCAAACACAAAAGGTCGCTTATTTTGGGGGGAGGGGCGCAGAGCCCTCAGTTTGACTGGCTCCTGAGCAAGGAGGAGATGATTCAAACTGTTTTCTGTGGTTTATTTTGGGCTCACAATGAGAAAAATCTGTCAAGTGGATTTTACTTCTCCTAAGGCTTTTAGAAGGTACTACAGCCTCCCAACATTGTGGTCTCTGAGCCCTGGCCTGGCTTCTGTACAAGCCGTCATGAAGCTTCTAGAATTTAAGACCCCTTCTGCTAATAAAACACAGAGATATTACACTTTGTGGCCAGGAATCAGGTTGGGTTGTAAGACCTGTTTAATTTCTCTCAGGAAAAAAATGCAAAGTCAAATAAAACAATCTCTGAGCTCTAGAGACAGGAAAAACCAGTCCTCTGCATAGAAATGTTTAGTCTCCTACAATTGCAGGAGATCCCAGGAATTCATGGGCTCAAGTGATCATCATCACTATCATCGTCATCATCGCTGTCATTGTCATCATTTCATGGTCAGCGGCGTCACGTTGGTCTCCTCACATAATTTTAGAATGAGTGAAGGAGATAGGTGAATAGATGAATGAATGATTAGTATGGTTCTAATTATTATAATTAATCAATTAAAACATGATGATGTCCTGGGTCAAGCTGGCAAGCGCTTTATCCCCCAAAGATCCTTGATTTAGAAGTCTGCAAATCTCAGAAGGCTTCATTAAAACTGACTGATTATGTTAACTCAGAATATGAGATTCTTCTCATGTCACCCTGGAATGAAAAGAGCCTCTAACTATGTAAGATCTGTAGGTTGACAGTAAAACCAGGGGCCCAATGCTAGAGAGGTAAGAAGCAGACTTCTTTCTGGAAATCAGCCTTGTTTGGACTAAGTGTTCCTGCTACAAATGGCTCTCAGCTAGTCTTGGGCCTGCATTTGACCTCTCTCCACTCTTAGTTCTTTAAGCATAGAAACTCCGATCCCCAAGTCCCTTAGGTGGGGAGTGTGTGTCGTTCCAGGAAAGCTCTTTGATTTTATTCCCTTGTACTCAGGTGGCATGGATTTGTGGGGAACCACACGTATCAAGTATGTCCCACTTCACAAACACTCAGCCTATAACTGACCTTTGCATTAGCCCCTGGAAGACAGCTCCCCACCTCCGTCACTCTTCCCTCCAGTAGGGGGCCCAGGTCTTTCTCTTCCTGCCTCCACCCCAGGCCCTGGAGTGCTGCGGTTACTGTGGTGACAGTAAATTTCTGGCATTGTGGGTTTGCCTACGCACCTACTCACCATGACTCACGTTATTTCTATGGGAAAATACTTTGAGGTTTAAACCAACAATTTATAACTTGCACTTGAGTATTTATATTGCCTTTATAATGCCTCTTCTTGGAATTCTGTGTAAATGAATGCTCATAATCATCCAAATGAAGCAGTGAAAGAGCCCAGCTTAGGGCTGCAAAACTCTGTAAATCTTAAGAACAAAGTACATCAGTGAATCACTAGGTAAAACAGTAAGTTACCTTACTATCTGAACTCAGGTGGGCATCAGTTTTCTCATCTGTACAATGGGACTGGGAGGGTCATATAAGATCATGTGAAATTGCTTTTGAAGTTATAGGGTGTTATATACACACACACATACACACACACACACACACATATTCAAATACTTTTATCTGTGGTGCATTAGTACAAGCAAAGACTCTAGAGTAGGACTTCTTTGGTTCACACACTGGCTTTGAACTGTCTATTCTACAGGAAGTCTTCACTTAACATCTTTGGTAGGTTCTGCTACTTTAAGTGAAACACCATATAACAAAACCAATTTTCCCATAGGCTGGCTGACTGATAGAAACAAGTTAGGTTCCTAGGGTATCTCGTCAATGCTATGAGGAAACGAAGTTGAACGTTGCTGGAGGACCTGTTGTATTCAAAGTAGCGACCATTCACTCTCTTTGAACTGTTCTAATTATGTGACCATGTGCAAGTTATGTAACTGCTCTGTGCCTGGCTATCCTGGTGGGGATAAGAATAGTAACTGCAGGAAACGATGGTTGTGAGGATTAAAATATTAGAAGTGTTTGGCACATACTGTTACGTAAGTGACCACCATCATCCTCATCACCTTCATCTTCAGCAGCAGCAGCACCTGGGAGAGGCACTGTGATCTAAAGGAAAGACAAGGTCTGGAAAGGCATAGGCTGTGAGGCTGACAGCGCTGAGTGGAGCGAATGGCGTTACTATTGTAACTATAAGCAGCTGCTTTGTGGGCCATTCAAGAGGAAACCTGGTAACTTCCTACATATGTTTATTTAGGCTTAGGCATCTTTAGATTTAAAAAATTGTGAAGTAGATTAGTGTTCGCCTTTCTGCCTTCCTACTCTGTTTGCTTAGCCCACGTGGCTGTGGATGGGAACTAAAAGTCTGAGGCTTCTTAGCATAGGTGCTGATAAGGACTCACCTAGGCGTGCCCTCTCACCTGCAGCTGTCAATTCCTGATTAACTCTGCAGGTTGAATGCATACCTTTATCTCCACTTCCTCTCCAAGCCTGCTAAGATAGCCACAAAGGAATAAAACAGGAGAGGAAGTGCAAAAAATAGTCAGCAAACTTTAGAAAGATGTTTGGACAAAGGACATCTAACTTAGCTTCAGCTTTCTCCATTCTGTTATGTGTCTGTATCTGCAGAAGCCAACAAAACGTAAATTGACCACCATGACTCCTCCAAAGGCTGAGGATCTGGAAGCGCCAGACAACTCTGAATGTAGGAGTCAGGCTGGAGTGGGACTGAAAACAGGAAGATTCACTCATAAGTATGAATTAGAAGGTGCTAGAGCCCCAGGTCTTCCTCCTTGCCCCACACAGCCAGGGACCGTTGCTCCTCTACCACCCAGCAGATGAAATGTTTGCTCTCTGAAGAGGATGAACCAGAGAAATTCTGATCCCGGGGACTTGAAGCATAGCACAGGACAAGAACACAAAGCCTTAGTGAAAAGAGTAAGGCTCCCAGAAGTCATACATGACAGGCCACTGCCCACCCACCCTCACCCCACCCACTGAGACAAATGCACTGGCACGCTGCTCTCTCTGCAGATCACTGCATTGCAGACTATAGGGAGCCATCACTCCACAGACTACAGTGTGAATGGTGCTCCCTGGAGCTGTACAGTGAGGTGGCCCTGGGGGTACTGGTTAGCTTCTGACCATCTTCCCATCTCGGGCCTTGCAACTGTGTCTCTAGCAGGAAGAAAAAGGGTCAGAATCATTCACACCAACTGTGATTCCAACTTACATCTCATTGGGCAGAACTGTGTCCCATGACTGTCTACCAACAAAGGTGTCTGGGAAACTTCTAGTGAGGCACATTGACATACTGTGTATAGATATTCTGTTAATAAGAAAGAAGGAAAGATGTATTAGGTAGGCAGTTAGCAATCTCAACTACAGAAATAAACATTTTCTCTAGAACTAAGAGACATGGCTTCCCAGCTTTAAAGGGTCCACTGAGCACTTAGAAAGAAAAAAACCCCACAACAAACCATAATATCATAAAATTTAAGACACCAGAAATTTTTTTTAAAATCCTAAAGGCTTTCAGAGAGAACAGGCAGGTAACACATAGGGACCAGAATGAGAGGTGTTGATCTCAATAGCAACACTGGAAGTGGGTCCTTTAAAAATAGCTTGCTCAATTTCGCTTAGCATAATAATCTCAAGATCCATCCATGTTGTCACAAATGGCACTATTTCATCTTTTCTTATGGCAGAATAGTATTCCATTGTGTGATCTTGAGATCATTATACTAAGTGAAATAAGTCATACAGAAAAAGTCAATA
The DNA here is from genome assembly GCF_001890085.2 of Hipposideros armiger. Taxonomy (NCBI): domain Eukaryota; kingdom Metazoa; phylum Chordata; class Mammalia; order Chiroptera; family Hipposideridae; genus Hipposideros; species Hipposideros armiger. The sequence goes on from NW_017731628.1 coordinate 737,803, forward strand.
ACCATATGATTTCACTGATATGTGGGATATAAAACTGAAAGCAAAAAAGGAACAAGACAATCAAACAAAAAAACAAAAACTGATAGACACAGACAATAGTTCAGTGTTTATCAGAGGGCAAGGGGGGAGGGGGGTGGTAGATGAGGGTAAATGGGAATAAATATATGGTGATGGAAGGAGAACTGACTCTGGGTGGTGAACACACAATGTGATATTTAGATGATGTATTACAGAATTGTATACTCGAAACCTGTGTAACTTTATGAACCATTGTCACCCCAATAAACTTTAATTAAAAAAAAAATAGCTTGCTCAAAATGTTTGTTGACATTTACCATCCACCAGGGGAGCTGACCACTAAAACCAGAAGGCGCAAGCCTGCTGAAGAAGTGCCAGCATCTTTCAAGTTAGTATTTATTGGGTTGTCGGGAAAGTCATGATGCATTTTTGCATTGAAAAAACATAGAAAAATACATCATGACTTTCCCGACGACCCAATATTTTAAGAAGTTATTTTAAGTAGGTATTCCCAAAGGTAACCATTTGCCATGTGCAGCTGTCATTTACCTATCACTCTGTGGAGCATGCCTTTTTGTTTATATCAAATAACTCTTCTCCTAAGTTCATTTTGCTCTTTTTTATTTGAAATTTTCTTGCGGATATGAGACATGAGGCGATCAGTGTTTTGTGTTGGCTCCATTAGCAGCAGCAGAATTTTGCCAACGGTCAGTGATGGTGGTTTGATATGGTGCCGTCCGATGTTTCAAAAAGAGAAGCATTTCAGCCTGATATTGGCTCCATTTTGTTGCTGTAGTTTCATACAATTCATGAGACCAAGGTAAAGTTTTGAAGGTTCATTCTACGAAAGGTGAAATGTCTGACCTTATTTCTGATTCCAATATAAACTCAGTCTAAAGGGTCACCATTAAAAATAAAATGATCTCATTTTTCAGGGAAAATGTAAATACAATTTTTGGAGGAGCACTGCCCCATGAGGGGAAAAATACACTTACTCTTAATATATTGTTAAGAAGCCAATGATTTTTTGGAGATGACACCAACAGCACAGGCAACAAAAGCAAAAAATAGATGAGCAGGATTACATAAAACTGAAAAGCTTCTGTGTAGCAAAGGAAACAATTCACAGAATGAAAAGACAACCTACAGAATGGGAGAAAACATTTCCAAACCATAAATCTGATAATGGGTTAATATCTAAAAGCTATAAGGAACGCCTACAATTCAATAGCAAAAAAATACATATATTTTTTTAATGGGCAAAGCACATTTTTCCAAAGATGACATACAAATGACCAATAGGTACATGAAAAGGTGCTCAGCATCACTAATCATCAGGGAAACGCGTCTCCTACCTGGACCTCAACAAGCCCTTCCTCACCTGCCTCCTTACTTCCCACCTTGCCCTCTACAAACCAGTTTCCTTGAAGAAGCTAGGACATCATCTGATCTTAGAGCTCCTCTTGTGCTTAAAAGTTCTCCAGTGAGAGACTAAATTTCACTTTCTCCTCTGGCCTGCTAAGGCCTACATGACAGAGCTCCTATCTGCCTCTCTAGCCCAATCTGCCTCTCTCCCTCTCACTCACTGTGCTCATCCATGACTTTTGAGCAATTCCTAGAACATATTAAGATCTTTCTCACCTTAAGGAGTTTGCACTAAATTGTTCCTTTTGTCTGGGATATTATTCCTTCAGATCTACATGGAGCTGGCTCCCAGCTCCTCGGAGACAGTTTCTCTAATCAGCCTATCCAATGCCACTCTCTGCCGTATTTCTCCATTTTATTTTCTTAGTTGCCTATATCACCACTGAAAAGCATTGCCTTTTTAAATAAGCTTACTCTTTTTGGTCTGTGTTCCCCACTAAAATATAAGTACCACAAGAGTAAGACTGCCAGATTTAGCAAATAAAAATACAGGGCATTCAGGTGCATTCAAATTTCAGATAAACAAAGGACTAATTGTTAGTATAAGTGTGTCCCATGCAGTATTTGGGATATACTTACACTAAAAAATTGTTTTCACTGCCTATCTGAAATTCAAATTTAACTGGGAATCCTGTATTTTATCTGCAACCCTGTTGAAGAGCTGAAACCTTGACTGCCTCAGCATCCCAGCACACATATATACTCATATAGTGATGTCTGACATACGAATATGACAAGCACCCCATAAAATATTGATGAAATGAAACCGTAAATGAATGAAAGAAGGTGAAGGTCTAAGTTTGCTTGGCTCAATTTAAAAACTAGTTATAGGGCCGACCGAGTGGTGCGTTGGTTAAGAGCTGGCTTGGGATGCCAGAGGGCCCTGGTTCGGATCCCACATATGAGGGCCAGTGACACTGCCCTCTACAGCTAAGATGCTGAACAACAGCTCAACCTGGAGCTGGGCTGCCATGAGTTGCGGCGACTGCGTAGGCTGCAGCCTCTGCTGCAGTGGATTGCCATAGGCTACCGCGTGTAGCCAGCAGCCAGTGTGAGCGGCCAGCAGCCGCTGTGAGTGGCCGTCCAGAAGCCGGCGACTGCTCTGCCTCGCCCGGGAAGAACGCAATGATGGTGCCAACTTGGGCCAGTGAAGCAACGTCCTCCACAACTAGACTGAAGAACAAAAGGACAGCAACTGTTCCCCTTCCCCCAAATACCCAATAAAAATCTTTTAAAAAAAATAAAATAAAAACTAGTTATAGTTACTGTGATAGTTAATTTCATGTGTCAATTTCACTGGGCTAAGGGATGCCCAGATAGTTGGCAAAACATTATTTCTGGGTGTGTCTTTGAGGGTGTTTCTGGAAGAGATTAGCATTTGGTTTGGTAAACTAGAAGATTGCTCTCCCCAATATGGGTGGGCATCATCCAATCCACTGAGGGCCCAAACCGAACAAAAATATGGAGGAACGGTGACTTTGTTCTCTCTCTGCTTGAGCTGAGACATCAATCCTCTCCTGCCCTCGGACACGGGTGTTCCTGCTTCTTGGGCTTTTGGACTCAGATCGGGACTTACCCCATCAGCCTCGTGATTCTCAGCCCTTTGGACTCTGAATGAACTACACTGCCAGCTTTCTTGGTTCTCCAGCTTGCAGATCATGGGGCTTCTCAGCCTCCATAACTGCTGAGCCAATTCCTTTAAAGAAACCTCCTCTTGTGTATATCTAAATATAGCCTATTGGTTCTGTGTCTCTGGAAAACACTCACTAATACAGTTACCCAGACTGTAACCCAGTGGTTCTCACACTTCAGCCTGTATCAGGATCAGCTGGAGGTTTGTTAAAACACAGATTGCTGGGGCGGCCGGTTAGCTCAGGTGGTTAGAGCACAGTGCTCATAACACCGAGGTTGCTGGTTCGATCCCTTCATGGGCCACTGAGCTGCCCCCTCCACAACTAGATTGAAACAACTACTTGACTTGGAGCTGATGGGTCCTGGAAAAACACACTGTTCCCCAGTTAAAAAAAAAAAATTAAAACAACAACAACAAAAACCACACAGATTGCTGAGTCTGAGCTGCAGATTCGGTGAGTATGGGACGAGGCCTGGGAATACGCATTCCCATCACATTCTCACAGGAGGCTTATGCTGCTGGTGCAGGGCCACACTTTGAGAGCCACTGATCTAGCTCGTATCTGAGGTCTCTGCATTGCTTATTCAACAGCCAACCTTCACTTGAATTCAAATTTAAAGATACAGCAGAAAACACTGGGGTGTGTGATTCTAGTCTACCCGGAAACCAAAAATGGACTGGTTCTCACTTTGTAAAGCAGGATTACCTTCTGCACCATGCCTGGCCTTTAGCTTTATACAGCTGAATCAATGTTTTAAAAATAAGAACCCCTAGGCTGAGTAAGAAATCTCTAGACACGCAAGAATGTATTTTAGGACCAGACACACGCCTTCAGAGGAAACTCATACAATAATCAGAGCCCCTGTCAGGGCAGAAAGCACAAGCGTCACATGACAGTGTCTTAAAAGCTGGCCAAACAGCGAGAAGTCCCATGAGGCCGCATTTATGTTTTCCAAGTTAATTAAATGTATTTAATCGGTTGTTTCAGAGCTAGTTTTCTCTCCAGGATTGGTAGCCCTTGACAACAAAGAGGACAAAGGCAGCCTGACCAGGTGGTAACATGAATTGTATCTCAATACAATTTCTGGATGTTCAGGGACTCCAGGGACCTCTTCATTTCTATAAAATGATTTCTCACCCCTATTCCCGAGCAATTTGAGCCATTTACTTTGGAGATATTTTTTCCCCCAACTTCTCATTTTCTCTTGGTCCCATGGCCGTAATAATACCTAGTACTAAATTTTTATGTGCTTATACTTCTTTAGTTTTATTTTCTGAGTTAAGGGACAGAATCAAGAGGAATACCTATGCTTTGGTGATGGCCCCAACCACAGCTGTTTCTTAGGTGATGTTAGCCCCAACTCCAGGTGCTCCTCTCCCTTCTATTTCCTCAGTTTCCCCAGTTTTCAGCCTGGAAGCCATTTGCCATTTCTGCCAGCTCTGTCACTGCATACCCTTGACATTCCTTCTTGTTCACTCCCACCCCCACCACTCTGGATCAGGTCCTTGACACTTCTCCCGGGTGTCCCATTTTCACTCTTCACTAGTCCGTCCTGTGTGCATGTTTTCGTTCATTTATTCCCTCAATATCAATCACTGAGAGCTCACTACATATCAGATAGTACTGAACACAGTAAACGAACCGGGAACAAGATGCTGTCTCGCCCTTCTTTTCTACACAGTTATGTGGTTATCTCGTCCCTAAGAACTAACCACGATCGATGCATGCCCTGAACTCCCCTTGCGCTGGGGTCTTACCTGAGCTTTCTCCTCCTGGGAGGGTCTCTGCATCCCGCTTTGTTAACGTCCTGTTCCAACCTCAAGGTTTAGGCTCCCCAAGTCACCTCCTCCATGCCCTCTCCTTTCCCCCGTCTCCACTGCACATGGTTGTCTTGTTTATTTTTTTATTTTTTTTATTTTTTTATTGTTAGTTTCAGGTGTACAGAACAATGCACTAGTTATCCTTTTCACCCTCACAAAGTAACAACCCCCCTCCCCCCATGTATTGCCCTCCCATCCCCCGATATCATGCTTATCTATTACAATTCCATTGATTCCATTCCCACTCTCTACTCCATGTCCCATGACTATATGTATATATAATTATAGTTGACATACAGTATTATTCAACATCAGCTTCAGAAATACAGTGCGGTGGTCAGGCCTCTACACCGACTATGAAGTGGTCTCCCCGACAAGACATGAGTCCATCTGGCCCCCTAAGAAATATTTACAACATTATTGATTATATTCCTCAGACTGTCTTTTTCTATCCCTGAGGCCATATTGTAGTTACCAGTTTGTATTGCCTCATCCCCTCCCCTTCTCCTTCATCCCCACACCCTTCCAACTAACAACCCTCAGTTCTTCCTCTGTGTCTCTGAGACTATCTCCATCCACTTCTCCCATCCATTCAGTTCCTTAGAATCCACGTATGGTTGTCTTCTTTAATGTAAAACGCATCAGTCATTTATACTGATGTTACTGTGGCGTGTGCGGGATCTGTTTCTTGGCTTCCCATGGCATTTATCACTGGGTAGCTCCGCGAGAAATAGTTCCTCCAGGATTCGTTTGTGGTAAAAGTTTACTTCTACCCATCTTAGCTTTTCAGCTGGACTCTTAAAAAAAAAAAGATTAACATGAGGAAAATGAACATTTTATCAACACGTGCAGCACACACTACACCACAGAAATGAAAAGTACCTCAAAATGGCAGCTTAAAATTCCAGTTTGTATAGTATGTTCAACAAAGAGAAGTGAATTCATAGGGATACGACAGGACCAAGGGGTTTGGGCTGGGGTAGTACCTGGTGGAGCAGAAACTAGGAAGATAAGGGTTACTTCAACAAGGTTTGTTTGTACAGGTTCTCAGTCCAGTTCCCCGTCTTTGATGATAAGCACGTAACCTTCCGCCTGGGCTAGAGAGAACACCTTTCACCTGGGAGTTTTATCTCCTGCTTTCAGTAAGCATCCTTCTTGCACCCGCTGCTTCTCAAGTGCCTTTAACTCAAAATAATCAGCGTGCCAAAGCAGCATATTTTGGGGTGGCACGCTCTGAACTCCTTCATAGTTAAAGGATTAAAAAGGGCTCTGTGGTGCTACAATCCACTCCACAGTGGTATAACGGTCATTAGCATGCAGTATGTGTCTGGAGAGAAAGAAGTATGATGGGTACATCTTTATTAAAGGACATGGACTGCTGATCACTCCTCCTCCACATCCACTAAACAATAAAATATGTCCTCTACCCCCTCACTTTGGAGAAGCCGGTATGACAAACAGCACTTAGCATTTATAGTTAATCATGTCACAAAATTGACTCAAGCCAAAACATTCTAAGACTGACATCTGTTGTATTTTTATTTTGACTCTCCCAATAGTAGTTCCAACGTTGCATTTTATCTCTTTATTTTTTACTTATTATACAACCTTTATTAAAATAACATAAAAGGAGATTTTAAAACATAAAAAGAACCTTCCTCAATTCCAGCATCTTAATATATCTGTTCTGATAGTCTATGTTCCCTTCCAGGCTCTGTTCTTCAGACATTAGTGTTTTGTTGTTTTTTAAATATATTCTTAATCTTAGGGCGTGGACAACTTTGTGTTCTGTCGTTTTCAATGAATATTATATTATCAACATTCTATGGCATTACATAATTACAGCTTTCAATTGCAGCATAAAATTCTACTGGATAATATACTATAATTTATATAGCTGTTTTATAAATATTGGATAATTTGTAATATGTCCCCTTTTCATACCCATCCTTCCTTATAGATCCCACTGCCAAAAAATAAAAATCTTTAAACAAAAATATTTCAAAATTAACAAAATATTTCTTGAGATCAATTTCCAGGAGAGAATGGGATTATTGTGTGAAAAGGAACATTTTTATGGTTCTTGATACCACAGCTAAAGAGTTGTCCTAAAGGATATTACCAGCTTAAGTGGTAAGTTTGCACAACACATTGTCAGGATACCCCATAACAACACAGGAAACGGCCCATTAAGCCAGTGTCCTGGGACACGCCTTCCCGAGGACCACACCCCATCTATGAACCCAGGAGTGTTACATTCATATCCACTTATGATCTGCCAAAATACAGGCACAATTTATGCAAACCTATGGCAATGTGTCACCTGTTCCTAGGCAACTTCTGAAATACTATGTGGTTATTTTTTTCCTTGAAGATTGATGTTTCTGGATATGTATCTGTACATATCTCCACTGTAACTGACCCAGATCCAAAACATTGGAAAGGGAGGCACGTGAAAGAAAGGAAGGGATGGAGGTTGAGAGTCCACAGAAATTCAAAGCCACTGGATTTTCCAAGATTGGCAAGAATTAGGGAAGCTCAATATGAAAGCAAAAGCTAATCTTTGTCTTGTGATTGTTCCATCTCTTAAGCATTTTCTTTTAAAATCAGATTTGGCTCAAAAGTCAAATGGGTATTTAACTGACAAGGAGCAATCTAATTTTTTCGAATGTTTCCAGTGGGGGAAAAAAAACAACATTTTGCCTTCCCACATTAGTCCTCCCTATCTGTATATTTATCACCTCCTTCTCCACCCCTGCCACCCCCCCAACTCCCCTCCCATCTCCACTCCTCCATCG
>NW_017731628.1:745527-760023 GCF_001890085.2 Hipposideros armiger
GCCCCCAACTAGATCTCTTGGAAAAGCAGCTTAGACACTTTGCCACGTTCTTTGTGATAAACATTCACCTGTTTATCCCTCTTGTTATGGACCTGTGTGAAAGTGAAGTCGATAGTATATACAAAGACTTTTTAAAACTAGAAATAAAGCACTTGGGCTCAAGGTGTAAATATTTATTGGGATTAATTATCATTACCATTTCCAAAACAGCAAGAAAAAGAGAGATAATATTGCTAAATCAAGAAACTGCAAAAAAGTTGCTGACACAGGGTTCAAATCAAGAATAAAGTGAAACATGATTTTGGATGGCTGGTTATAAATATATCAAGTCGGTATTAAAAGGGTTACATTTTAGATCAGTCCAAATGCATAGGCATCTTTGGCTTCCTTAGAAAATTCAAAATTTTAGTAAAAAAGGGTGAATATCTTATTTCTGAAACTTTCTTTTCTCCTTTCCGATAAATACGTATGAAATTTCAGCTGATGCATGTCAACACGTGTTTGAGGCAGACATCAGGTCAATCACTGAGAGCCCTTTAATGGGTAACATTCACCTAATAAACAGCCCTTGCGTGCTTGCAATGCTCGGCTTGCTGTGGTTTGCGCTTTGGAGGATCAAGTAAGAAGGAAACCATCATTTCCATTTTTAAATATAACTTTTTCTCCTAAGGAAGGATTTGACATTTAGGTGATGTGATGTATAAATTGCTTGCTGCTATTGTATATTGAGGGCTGAGGGAGGCCTGACTATGTCTAGAACCTGGAATTGAATCAACGTATGAATTAATGGTCATTATTGTTCTAAATCCCCACTTGCCAATCCTGAGATATTAAAATAGAGATGGAGGGAACATTCCAAACTGTCATTTGCTTATTTTCTGTGGCGTCTGGGGCACCAGGAGAGCTTCTATGAGTAACAAACACTCACTTGTTTGCTATTCCTTAAAATATGGACACACATGATTTCTTTGCTTTCACACCCTGACCTCTTTCAAAATGATAGAGGTAACTAATTCAGCTGATAGATGGTGACACTCATTGACATTTGGTATGACTCGGTTTCAGATTTGATGTTCAGAGGAATTTTGCTTGGGAAAGAGCTTAAGACTCAAAATATGGGAGAGAGACTCCAGTGAGAGTTTGGGGACTGCCAGAGAAAACTGTGGTTCACATCACAATTTGGCCTAGGATCAGCATTGTAGAAAATGCCAACAAGAAACCTTAAACAACAGGTAAATCTGAAGTGTTTCCGTAAAAATGGAAAACCACCTGACATCCCCCAAGATGACTGCATAAATAGGGAAGAGATTGAATGAACCTCTAGGAGAAATATCTGGGCCACTCCTCAGAGAACATTGCATGAAGATGGAACTTTAACCGTCCAGAATCAATCAAGCCTGGGAGAGAGAGATGGGCAGCAGAAAGGGAAGCCCCTGAGAAGTGTACTTAAGTGCTAACCTAGCTGCCCAAAGGGCAGAATTAAATGGGTGTGACCTCTTGGTGGGAAGCACTTGATCACTTGAGTGTGTGGGTTTTAGAGTCTGCCACTTCGTGTGCATGGAAAAGATGGGAAAGTATATTGGGTCGTCAGAAAAGTCATGACGCATGTTTGCAACAGATGGCACTAGTTCATTTTTGGAAGTAATAGAGATATTTGCACCTATCTTATTGCTATGTCATTTGACAGCTGACAGTTCTAGCTTCATTCCAAAAAAACTGAGCAATTTGGTTGAGTTTTGGAGGTTTTACAGCAAGTTGAAGATGGAAGACCAAACTGTGCATTTTCTCCATATTTTACTGTTTTGCTTCCATAAAGGGAAGAATGCGCGTCAAGCTTGTGAAAAGTTGTATAAAGTTTACAGTGACAATGCTCTACAAGAACGTCAGTGCCAACGATGGTTCATGAAATTCCATGCTGGTGATTTTGATCTCAACGACGCTCCTCGGTCAGGGAGGCCCACCAAGGTTGATGATGACACAATAAAGGCATTGGTCTAGTCAAACCTGCATTACATGACATGAGAGATTGCAGAAACATTGAACATTCATCATTCAAATGTTATGACCACCTGAAGAAGCTGGGATATGTAAGTAAGCTCGATATTTGGGTTTTGCATGAACTCAAAGAAGTTCATTTGATGGCACGTATAAACATCTGCAATATGCTCATTAAACCTGAGGAAAACGATCCTTTTTTGAAGCGACTGATAACTAGTGATGAGAAGTGGATTGTTCACAACAATGTGGTGTGCGCACGGTCTTGGTCCCTACGTGATGATTTGCCTCAAACGACATTGAAAGCAGACATTTATCAGAGGAAGGTTATGCTCTCAGTGTGGTGGGATTTTAAAGATCTCATGTTTTTTGAGCACCTACCAAGGAACCAAACAATCAATTTGAATGTGTACTGTCAGCAATTGGACAGTTTGAACAAATCCATCATCCAGAAATGTCCAGAGCTTGTTAATTGTAAAGGAGTTGTGTTGCATTGCAACAATGCGAGACCACACACAAGTTTGATCACCCGTAAAAAATTATTGGAGCTTGGATGGGATGTGTGGCCACACCTTCCATATTCATCTGACCTTGAGTCATCAAACTTCCACTTGTCTCACTGTCTTCAAAACTCCTTGCATGGTATAACGTTCAATTCAGATGAGGCTGTAAATCAGCACCTTGTTTAGTTTTTCACAAATAAAGACAGGTTTTTCTATTAACGAGGAATTATGAAGCTCACTGAAAGATGGCAAAAGGTTATCGAACAAAACAGGCAATATATCATTGATTGATCTTTGTTCTTTATATAAATAAATGACCTTTTAAAAACATAGACGCACTACATCATGACTTTTCCGACGACCCAATAGATTGCCCAAGTGACTGGCATGCTCCACGCTTTTCTATAAAATAATTTGGGACCGAGCATGCAGCTCCTTAATCACCTTGTCCCCCGCCCATGTGGTGACTCAGGTGAAATGTTCCCAGCAAGGTAAGTTGTGGTTCCACCCACTTCTGGACAGAAGCGGTGCCCGGCTTTCTTCCTGGGATGATCTGCTCCAAGACCCTTAATTTGCAAAGCCTTCTGTTCCAGCAGCCTAAGGAATTATTCTTAGGACTTAAGCCTTGTAAAACAGCCAAAACTCCCTTAAATTCTTTCTTGAGAGGGCCCTTATTATGTGGGGGAAGTGCCAACTCCACCCTCAGCCTGCTTCCTGCTTGGCAATTTAGAAAGAAAGCAGCACAGTGAGCTTTCCTAGCCCATTATTCACCTCTGAAAGGTAATCAAAGAGAATGCCTTTCCTCCTATTATCCTATTGTTCAAGTTTATGGAGGAGTGCCTCTGAATATAGATGTTGTCAAAGAAGCCAAGAACCTAATGTAAACAAGAACTTTCACGTAGTACTTGTTCAAATTATCTTATTCCCATGGCTGGTGCTGCCAAGTTCCTGAAGGACGGTGAACCATCACGACTGGGGCCTCCATGTGATTTAATTCACTTTAAGAACCTCCATCTGCAAGACACTCAAGTAGGCCACGGGGGCAGTAGCATTAAACACCACATCAATGGAATCATACCATGTGTATTCTTTTGTGTCTGGCTTCTTTCCTCAGGCTCGTTTGTGTGAATCCATCCTGTTGTTGTATAAAGCTGTAATTGATCATTTGAATTTCTGTATAGCTTTCCATTATAGGAATATGACACCATTTATTTATCCATTCTGCTCATGGTGGACATATGGGCTATCTCCTGTTTGGAGCTAGTTTCTTATTGTTAGACTAACAAATTACCACACCTTTAGTGGCTTAACATAACACAGAATCATTATCTTGTCGTTCTGGAGGTCAGAAGTCTAAAATGGATCCATTGAATTGTTATTTTTGGAGTCTTTAGGTGAGAATCCATTTCCTTGCCTTTTGCAGCTTCTAATGGCCCATATATTCTTTGACTCAAGATTCCTTTCTCCATCTTCAAAGCCAGTAACGTAGCATCTTTTCTCGTCTGACCTCTGCTTCTGTCCTTCCATCTTTCTGATTTTGGCCCTTCTGTATCCTTCTGATAAGGAACTGTGTGATGACGTTGGGACCACCAGGAAAATCCAGAATAACCTCCCCATCTCACCACCCTTAACTTGATCATATCTGCAAAGTCCCTTTTGCCATGGAAGGGGTTCCCAGGGGTTCCAACATAGTCAGAGGTTCCAAGGATTAGGTTGTGGATGTCTTTGGGGAGCCAGTACTTAGCCCACCATAGAGCATTATGAATAAACCTGCCATGTACATTCATCTACGTGTCTTCTGGTGTGCATATTCTGCATTTCTTGTAGGTGTTTACCTAAGAATGGAATCACTGAGTTACAGGATATGAATATGTTTAGCTGCAAAAATGGCTTTCCAACGTGGTACTAACTCAGATTCCTACCAGCATCATACAAGAGTTCTGGTTGACCTACATTCTCTCTAACACTTATTATTGATAGTTAACCATTGTGAGTATATAGAGGTGTATCACTGTGGTTTTAATTTGTACATCTTTGATGACCACTGAGGTTGAACAGATTTTCCTATATTTATTGGTCATTTGGATCTCCTCTCTTATGAAGGGTCTTTTTTTTGGCTTTTGCCCATTTTTCTAGTGGGTTGTCTTTTTAATTGATTCGTAAGAACTCTTTATATATTCTGGACCCAAGACCTTTGTCACTTATATGTGTGATAAATAATTTCTCTCCCTCTGTGGTTTGTCCTTGTACTCTTTTAATGGTACCTTTTGATGCATAGAAATTCCTGATTTTAATGTAGTTCAATACCTACAAGGAAATCTCAAGAAAAATCTTGTATTTTGAACTGAATGAAAAAAAAAATACATCATATCAAAATTTATGGAGTGAGCCTAATGCAGTGCTTAGAGAAAAGTTAACTGTACTAACTTTTGGCATTGTTGATTTTATTAATGTAGGCTTTTCTATCTTACAATTTGTTTTTGTTTTTGTTTTAATTTCCTTCTTTTTACTGTTAGATTTCATTTTCTGGTTGTTACCTGAATTCTTTAGATAGATTCATAGAACGAACATTGGTTTTACAGACTTTAAAAGTTTTCCTAATATATGCATATTAAAGCTATAAATGTCCTTCTAAGCTTGGCTTTAGCTGCACCCCATCCCCCAAGTTTTGAAATGTAGAAATTTAATTATGGCTCAAAATATTTTCTAATTTCTATTGTGATTTCTTCTTTGACCAATGGCTAATATACACGTATTGCTTAGTTTTCAAACATATGGGGATTTTCTCCTAACTTTTTGTTATTTATTTTTAGCGTGATTTCACTATGGCCAGAGAAAATACCCTAATATTGGTACTACAAATTGTCAGTACCTTAGTATTATAGCTCTCCAATGCCTTATAAAATGTTTTAATATGTAGTCTAGCTTTTCTAGTTGTTTTCCAGAAACAAGTTTGATACAAAATAACCTACTCAGCTATTGCCAGAAACATGACAAACACCAGTAATAATTTCATTCATTGTAATGCCACCACGACCCACAGAACACCAATATCCCAGCAAAAAAAGAGAAAAAGCCATCATTGCATCCAAGGTCAGCAACTCAACCTCAGAATTTCATCTCATTTTCTCCAAAACCATTGTTCTCACTATTTCTAACATGACTTTGATTACATTATTACTGCTGCTTTCAAGGTACTCCCTGACAGGCTCCACATTTTCTATCAAATCTCATTTCTCCTATATTTTAACTTGGTCCCCTCACCATACTTTTTCAATATTCTTCTCTCTCTTGTTTGCAAATACCAAATGCATGACGAATTGTGTTATGTTATCCTCAGCCTCAGCTCACTCTTTTTTGAAATGTCTGTCCTTTGGTTATTTTTATCTAATGTATAAGAAAATACATAAGTATTACAATAAAAGAAAAAAAAAGGTCATCTTCATGTCACTGAAATTGCCTTGAACACCAGCAGCGGTACTTGTCACACTTTTGGAAACCCTGAGCTGGTGTCCGAAGCCCAAGCTTCATCTCCCTTAGGGATGGAAGATTTGCAGTGACTTGTTTAGGATGTTATCAAAAGGACTTATATGTCTAGTAGAAATATACCACATGACCTGTACAGTCCTTTACATTTTGAGATTCTCCTTCCAGTTTCAAAATCTCAAAAATAGCACACAACCTAGAAATATTTGTTTGGGATAATTAAAAATATATATATACGCTATATAGCCCTCCTCCAAAGCTGCCCATTGCAGGCCTCCCTCTAAGATGGGTAGCACTTTTAACAGGAGACATAAATAGCTGTAATACTCCAACCAATGGGTCCACAGTGCTGTTTATACACTGTGGAGAAGGCAGCCTGTAATAAGTGCTGGGTCCCCTAGACCAAAACCAACCAACCAACCAACCAACCAACCAACCAAACAAACAAACAAACAAACAAACAAACAAACAAAAAACACCTTTTGTCGGTGAGAGTGGAGTGAGTGAAATGTTTTTAGTGTGACAGGTTTATTATTCTTTCTGAGGTGTGTTTGAAGAGCAATGTCAACCATCCCAGGCAGACTAAAATCTATTTGAATTTCAAGCCTGTCAAGAGAGACATTCTACTGAGCCCTGTGTCACCCCTCCCCAGACTCAGTCTCTCTGCTGCAGCCCACAGCTATGTCCGCTCTTCCCCTTAGTAGAGATGGACATTAGTTGGTCACCAAGTCTGTAAAGTGACTCCCAAGGTGCTGGACACCGCAGTTATTAACCTGCTCTTTAGCTTTCTCCCTCCAATAACCCTTGTCCCTTGAACTTCTCCTCACTGGTTCTAAGTTGAAAAATGAACTCTAACCTTAACCCTCATCTTATTAGCTTCTCTGAATGTCTCTCACCCCAAAGAAGATAGAAATGAAGTCAGCGCTGAATGTAATGGTTAGACAGAGAAAGGGCCTGTCTCACCCCAGGATTATGTACACTGTAACAAACAGGGCTCCTTTGCTGTATCTTCAGAAGTATCTTATTACAATGAAGAAAAACACAGCGCCTACTGGATGAGATGCCTGACAAGGTGCAGCCAACACAATGATGTCATCCTCAGGGGAGGAAAATGAACATACCAGGGTTTGAGACCAACTCCCCAGGGAGGTGAGCCAACCTAGCAGGAGGGCCCTTGCCAGCAAACCCAGGTGTAAACAAATTGAAATCAATATGAATGAGTCCTTCTGTTCAGTGGGATGCTAAGCCCGGGGAAAGCTGAGAAGCATCCCATATGCATCCTATGTCATAGGAGTATCATTTATCAAGACATATACGACAAATACCTGCAGTGGTGTCTTATATATATCACAAGCAAGAAATCAATACGGCAGTTGATAACAAGAGGCCATTTTTCCAGCCTCCTTTCCTTGGGCGAATGTGAAGACACAAGGTCAAAGCACACAGGAGGTCATTATTCAAGTTCTGCCTTGGTTTCCACCTTCTGTTAGGGTCTTGGAGGGGTCCCAAAAGATAGCACTCTTCTTTCCTGCCTGATTTATGAGCCAATTGAGAAACAAAGCAAGAAAGATGGCGAGTTGAGGCTATATTGAAGATGCAGCTTATATCTGTGAGTGAATAAACTTTCCAATACTGCACTCCTTTTACAGTAATCTGGACCATGGCAGCCTCCCACCCTGGCACTGCCCTTCTGCAGCCCATCCCCCAACTCATGCCCTCTGACAGCACAGTGGCTCCCAAAGAGGAAAGCAGGGAGGGGCAGAGCCCATCACATCGGTTTGTTCTCTCCAAATTCCCTCTCAGCCAAATCACTCCATCTCCTCTGAGCAGAGGTGGAGGCAGGGCAGGTGTTACAGAAATAGAGCCCCCTCCTGAAAGAACTATCACATGTGGGGAATAAGTGTACCCTCAAAATACAACTCTGATGCCTCACCTTCCTTATGGACCACACTCTATGATCCTTCACCATTCCACACCCAGATGCTCTTGACAAAACTCCTCTTTCTCAGGTATGATAAAGTGTGAGTGTGCATGTGTGTTCATTCATGTGTGTACCTGTGTGAGTTTGCATGTGCACGTATGTGAATGTGCAACCATGAATGAATGTGTGTGCAAATGTAGGTGTGCATGTGTGTGCATGTGCATATGTGTGCACATGTGGTGTACATGTGTGTGCCTGAGCATGAGTGCACATAGGTGTGCCTATGTATGCATCTAGATCTGGAGCCTGGCATCTGGGTACATATTTGGGCAGGTTCATTTCAACGAACATTCCTTGAGTACCTACATTGACCAATGACTGTGGCAACAATGAGTGTCACATTTCTCTAGACCCCAAAAGCTTACAAGCTGATAGGAAAGATACACACATAAGCATCCATAAGCACCACATGATCAAAGAAGCTAAAATGCCATAATATTGGGTTGTCGGAAAAGTCATGACGCATTTTTGCAACAAAAAACAGGAAAAAATATGTCATGACTTTTCCGACAACCGAATAGCACAAAGAAGAGAAGAATTGTTTTGATCTTTGGGAAAGCAGGGACATTTGAGATCAGCTTGAGAGAAGATGGGCGATGCCAGAAGGGCATTCCAGGCAAAGGCATAGCATGAGCTCAGGCCAGAGAGATAGGGCACGTTTAAATAATGAGTCATTTGTTGGGCCAGGGCAGACGTTAATATGAGAGTTATTACATCAGATTGGGTCAAGGATGACACCTGGACTTTCTTCACCTTGTTTCATAGGGCATGTGGTGATGAATGATGGAAGACGGCCAATTTGTGGAGAACTTTGACTGCTGTGTTAAGAAATGTGAACTTCCTTTCTTCAGGCAAAAGGAAGCCGTTATGTTAGAGTGGAGAAGGGGAATGGCAAGAGTGGGATTGGAAATTTCAGGGCTAAGAGGTTATTGCATTGGCCTAGGTGAGAGATAACAAAGGGCCAAACTAGGTGACAGAAAAAAAGGGGTCAAAGAGGTGACACTTTTCCAGATGCACTCAGCAGTGTTCTAATAGTGAGGAGGTGGTTTTCAGACCTGGCAACTGTCCATACTCATATAATGATGTCTCCCACATGAGGAGAAAAGGGGATGATTGGATACGAAAGATGGCATTCATTTTGAACAACTGTGTCTGCCGTGATAATCTACCAGTGCTAAACTCTGTAATCCCCAAGCCTGCACAGATGTTGACTTTTGAGAATTGTGTCCTCTTGCTGGCTAGGCACCAAAGAATGGATGTTTTCTCTTGTCATCATGCCTCATCTTCCAGAGAAAACAATTCACTTCTGGAGGAAGCCAATGCCTCTACCATCTGGAACCTTTTATCTCTAATGACTTTTTCTCTACAGCTCTAACTCAAGAAAAGCCTTTATTTGAGTCCTCAGTGGGAGCTCTGAAGAGGCAGGCTTCTTGGAGCAAAAAGCTATTGCTCTGGTCTTCCCTGCTTAAAGTCTAGCAAGTCATATGTGGACACTACAGTGGGCATGTCCAGTGGTGTACGACCTGGCAGAGCATGGAAGGGACCTAAACCACATATCAGCTGTGACCAGGCATGTTTGTGAGTCAAACATGCCTGGCAAAGTCAAGTTCCAGGAGTGGACAGGCTACAGGGTGGCTTCAGTGGACAGACAAGGTTTGGCTGGTGTGGTCAGGATGCAGACGTGTAAACCTAGGACCTCACTAGTTCCACATCATCCTGGAAGGATGGGGCAAAGTCTTGGGCTGCAGAATTCAGCAGAATCAGGAGTGAAAGAGCATGACATTGGAAAGGCCAGCACAACAGCAACTGCAGTGGATTCCAAGAAGGAAGAAAGGCCAGCCAGAAATATGTCAGGACCCAGGCAGCTAAAAGCCAACAGTGGGTAGATTCCTGATGTGGGGGCCTGAGAACTGAAAGGGATTGAAAAAAAATCAAAGATCCAATGATGCAAAAATATATGAGCTAGCGTAGGGGCTGCCCCTAGTTCTAAGTGGTGTGGTACAATCGGAGAAAGCTTGGTAGGCACTGGGGTTCATTGGCCCAGAGAAGACATGGCAGCTAAGAACTCAATCATAGGGTCCAGGAAGGCAGAGCGCTGATGTGATGTTGTGATCAGTAGGCAGTCAACAGACATCGGTTGCTGATTGCTTAAATAAGCCTTTCAAGAGGATAGCCTCTAAATTGCTACCTTATACCTTTGGCATGGTTTTGATTTTCTAGTTTCTCTCTCTCTCTCTTTTTCCTGGCAGCTGTTGTTGCCTCAGCAAACTAAAGCTGTTGCTATTTCAGCATCATTGCTAAGAAGGGCATCAGAGCATCTTAATGTCAGCCTGAGCTCACTCATCCAGATTAGTTCCTCAGATATTCAGCATAATTTCTGGTAAAGTCACCTTTTGGTCAGAACAAAAGGCAGATAACTCACTTTATTCTGGGAGCCTTTCATCTTGTTGACAAACCACAATTCTCATTCATTACAATTTTCATGGCAATTCAAGACATTGCTAGAAGAAAAAAATGTGGACTTGAGATAGATGCATGAAGTCGCCACTTTGCCCCTGCCCATCGCACGAATGCCTCGCTCTCCTGGTGGTGTCTGAGTCGGTCCTTGGGATTCCAGACACATGGCAATGACTGTGTTCCCGAACTTCTCACTGGTTTTAAAGAAGTGGCTGATTTCAACTTTTATTAATAGAAATTTCAAGAATTATCTCCAAAGGCTAAGAGTCTAAGAAGACATCCAGAATCTTAGAGCTTGAAAGGATATGTGGAGTCACCTAAACCTCTCCTGTCTCAGATGGGTAAACTGAGGCTCAGGGAAGTGACTTTTGCTTAAGGCCCAGTAAGAGGAACACTGGCATTTGGAACTGAGTTTTCCATGTTCTACTATATCATGCCTCTTCCCTGACAGAAATCCTTGCACTGGATCCAGATATTTTAAAAAATGAATGCAAGAAAAGATTTAAAATATCATAAAAAGCAATCAAAACAAAAAAATAAGCAAAACTAAGGGTAAGAGTCTAAAAATGCATATGGCATTTTCTTCTTAGACCAGGTAATCACTCTGCTAAATGCATTTATGCATCCACAAGACAAAGCACTCCCAAGCTGTCTAAACATGTTTCTCAAAGGGATCCCTATATTTCTTTTTTCCCTTTTCTCGATGCAAAAATGACAAGCAGTATAATCTTTTTTTTCTGAGCAAGTGATGACAATTCTTAGCACCAGAATTATGAAAATTCAGGTGTATAAGTTTTGTCCCTCATGTCTCTCTGTTTTTATCCCCTAGCACAAAGGAAAGTTACAGGCATTGTGCTGACAGTGGAAATGTAAGCTTCTTTTTTTTTTTTTTCTTTGGTTTTTTTGTTGCTAGGGTATAAGGCCACGTGTGCCATAAAACTCTCTCCCATCTGGCTGGCTTTTGAAACTTCTCTGGGACCCAGTTTTTACAGTTGAGCAATTAATTCTCTCCAGCACTCAGGAGCTGTTGAAATAAAGGCAATTTCAGAGAGAGTACTTCATGACCTTGAACCTTTGTGAGTGGTGCTGAGAACTGACCTTCTGCCTTATTGGGAGAGAAAAATCTATTAAAATCTCTTTGGTGAATACTTCAACAGGCTGATTTCATTTAGAAACTAATCATTTGGTGCATTTTGGAAGGCATGATGAATGATGTCACCTCAAATATTAATATTGTTATAACCCTGGATAACATGTTTTTTCCTCAGATTCAGAGCTTCACTACAACATTTCAATACCTCCAATAGGCCACACCTATCACATTTGAAGTCTGGTAAAATACTGGGAAAAAAGACAACATTGTTTGATATTGTTGAGACAGTATCACAGACTGTAAAGTATTTATAAATTAACCTAACAAAAAAAGTCGCATGAAATTATAGGAAAAAATGATTGACTCTAATAAAGGATATAAAAGCCCACCTAAATAAACAGAGCTATATGTTCCATATTTATGAATGCACCACCTTAGAACAGAATAGATGTTCATTTTCCCTAAATTAACCTCTAAACGCAATTTTAATCAAAATCTCAAGATGATTTTTCCCCGTTTTTTTTAGATATAACTGACATATAACATTATGGAAGCTTAAGGTGTATAACATGATGCTTTGATACACATATGTATATATTGTGAAATGACTACCACAATAAGGTTAGTTAACACATCCTTCACCTCATACAATTACCATTTTATTGTTGTTGTTATGGTGAGAACATTAAGGCTCTACTCTCACAGCAACTTTGAGTACACAATACAGTATTGCCAACTATAGTCCCCATGCTATATTGCAGTGCCCTGAAACTTGATGAATTCAAGAGGGTATTTTAATCAGAAAAATTAATTCTGAAATTTATGAAGAGGAGCAAATGTCCACGAATAGCCAAGGGAATTCTGAGAAAGAAAAGCAAAGGACTAGCTTTATCATATAATCACCCATATTACAAAGCATAAACATAGGAGAGACAAACAGAATACTAGAAAGTTTGGCGACAGAACCCCATATATGTGGGGAATTGGTATATGATAGAGCTGGCATTATGGATCAGAGAGAAAAAGACAGATAAGGTAATAATAGATCTTAGAAAATAAGGTTTACACGCTGGAAAAAATAAATTTAAATTTTAAAAATTTAAATTTATTTAAAATAATTATACAATATACATTATGTTAATATACTATATAACAAATATAATCATAAATGAAATGTTTTAAAATTTAAATAATTTATTTAAATATGTTAAAAGTCACAATATGAAACAAGAAATGCCAAATAGTTTTAAGACTATAAAACTACTAATAAGAAATACAGGAGAATACCTTTATAAGCTTGGAGTAGTGAGGTAGATTGGGAAAATAATAAGTGGAGCACGGGGAATTTTTAGGGCAGTGAAATTACTCTGTATGATATCATAATGATGGATATATGTCATGATATATTTGTCCAAATCCATTGAATGTATATTACCAGAAATACACCCTAATGTAAACTATGGACTCGGTGATATGATGTGTCAATGGAGTTTCATCAATTGTAACAAATGTGGTGGGGATGTTGATAGTGGGGGTGGGGAGGGGTTCTGCTTGTTGGGAGCAGGGTGTATATAGGAAATCTCTGTACTGTCTGCCCAATTTTGCTATGAACCTAAAAGTGCTCTACAAATTAAAGCATATTAAAACAGATAAATTTTGCAGCTCCTCCCATCAGGGGGTAAATGGAAACTTTTTTCCCACTCCTTGAATCTGGGCTTGGCCATGGGTCTTGCTTTGGCCCACTGGGCATTAACAATATGGAGAAGCAGAGGTTAGAAAAGCATGTGTACAACAGGGCTTGCGTTTCCCTGCTGCTGGAGGCCCTGAGACCATCATGCGAAGAAGCCCAGGTTAACCTCCTGGAGGACGGGAAGCCATGTGGAGTGAGAGGCCCAGCCATCCCAGCTGTGGTCCCCATGATGTAAGGCCACCCTCCACCATCCAGTCCCAAGAAGCAGGCCCAGTCCAAAAGAGCCACCAGCCAACCCACAGCAATTTATTACTGTTGGCTCAAGCCACTATGCTTTGGAGTGGTTTGTTACACAGCAAAAGCTAGCTGATTCGAGTGGGGGTCACAAGAAGTACAAATTTCAAAGGAAAAAAATGGATGGATTTAATGATGTCAAAAGTAAACCTTTCTCTTCAAACAAGACACTCTAGACAAAGGTTAACAGACAGGAGATATGCTGGAAGAAGAAATTTGGCAAAACTAGGACAGAACATTAAAATCTAGAATAGCTAAGGAACTCTTGCAAATCAACAAGAAAAAACAGAAAAATGAGAAAAATACAAAAAAGAAATTCACAGAAGTAAAACTGGAATGGCCAATAAATATACAAGGAGACTCAAACTCATAAGGAATCAGAGAAACGCAGATTGTGTCAAAATATTAGATTGGCAAGAAATAAAACGTTGTGTAATAGCAAGTGCTGGCAAGGATGTGGGAAAAGTCACTTGCTATCACCATTCTTGGAGGTCAGATAGGCGGTATTTAGTGAAAACATGTACATGGATATTCTTTGTATGACCCAGAAATACTGTTTCTTGGTGATACCCCAGAGAAACTGACAGGTGCCCAGAGACTTATGTCAGTATGTTTACACTAGCATTGTTGTATAAACAGTTGGACACAATCTAACTGTCCTTCAGTGGGAAAATGGATCAGTAATTGTGGTACATGCATAGTTTTCCCAAACTAGACAGCAGTCAGAAGCAGTAAATAAAATCTCCTTATATTAACATGGCTACACTCAAAAACATCATGTTGAGTGAAAAAACAAGTATGAGACTATATAAGTATGAAGGAATATGAATGAGAGGTATAACGTAACACCAGTTATGCAAACTAAAACCTAACACACACACACACACACACACACACACGGTGCCAAAAAAATATACACACATTTTAAGAAAGGAAAAAACTGTATTAAATTATAATAATATATACGGATAACAAAAGATGAATACAAGTCACGTTT
>NW_017731628.1:760088-778061 GCF_001890085.2 Hipposideros armiger
GTGTGTGTGTGTGTGTGTGTGTGTGTGTGTGTGTGTATAGAAGTTGAGTTAGAATAACACACATTAGAACCCGGAATGAGTGTTTATGAGAGGAGAATAATATGTGCAATTAAGGAACTATAATAAAATAAAACAAGGCAGAAAATTACTTTTATACATGTACCTACTGCTGGCTACATGAGTCTTACTGATAAGTTGTGATTTGGAAAGCCATGTTAAAAAAAAAAAAACAGAAATGCAAGAACCTCTTTTATGTAAATAGAACACAAAATGCAGAGCGAGTTCCCCAACTTTGGCCACATTTTGCTGGTACCACTAGCATCACTATTAACCTGTAATTGTAAATGAATGTCTACTGAAAAACAAAACAAGACAAAAGGCATCTGTCCTCTTCTTAAAGGAAGACTCCACGTGGGGAAACTCCAGGCTTGTTGCCGAGATCCCCTTGGACTGTTCCCATGGACTGGCCTATACAGGGCATTCTGCTCCACGGCCGTGCTCTACTATAACAACGACTTCTTTAAGGGTGAACTCAATCTCTATGAAGGGCCTCCTACTTCCTATCACTCTTGAGCACAGTTTATTTCATCTAGTGTGCACCCAAAGGTGAAACCCAAACTGTTATATATTCTTCCCTGAAAACAGCTACTCATGCAAGAATCAAGGTGTTTGTCCTTGAGTTAAGGATTTCTCCTGGCCCCTGTCTAATGACTATGGCTACATCTGGTTGAGGTTTTCATTGCCATTTGAGTTTGTGGAAAATAGATCCCCCTCTATCTACTCCCCCCACCCCGCCCAGAGTAACCCACAACAAGATGATAGGTGTGAGTGTGGTAAGCTGGGAGGGGGCAGTGTTAGGGTTAGGACAGGGGACTGTGCTGAGCACAGGGGTACACAGAACCCAATGTGATGGTTAATTGTGTGTGTCCGTGTGGCTGGGCCATGGTGCCCAGGTCTTTGGTCAAACATTACTCCAGGTGTTTTGTGAGAGTGGTTTTAAAGGCTGGCCTTTAAGTACAGCAGATGGCCCTCCATGCTGTGGGTGGGCCTCATCCACTCACTTGAAGGTCTAAACAGACCAAAGACTGACCTCGCCAAGCAAGTAGGAATTCTCCAGCCTGACGGCCTTTGCACTTGAACCACACTGGCTCTTCAGCCTAACAGCCCACCCTGTAGACTGTGGACTGCCAGCCAATTCCTTAAAATGAATCTCTCTCTTCCTATTATACACATCCTTTTGGTTCTGTTTTCCTGGAGAACTCTAATACATCAAGGAACTCTTATAAGGGGCTGATAGAAGGAAGCACATCAGCCAAAGAGTTTATGTCATCAGTTTCTGACTTCAGGGTTGGCGGGTGCGGATCCGTGATAAGTAACAACAATTCAGAAAAACAGAGTGGAAAGAGATGCTCAGATTTCGTGTAGGCGGTGCTCAATTTCCCACAAACAGAGCTGTTTCTATGAAGCAGAAAACATCCCTAAAACAACAAGAACCCACCACCAACCCCAAAGCCCTATCACTTTTAACCACAACGATTCAACAGATGGCTCAGTTTGATTTCCCAGAAGGAGAAAATTTCATGAAGGAAAATAAGCTCATTTTAAAAATTGGAAATCACTCAAATTACATAGGTTTGAGGGATTTTTTTTTTTAGTTTGTTGTGTTTTGCTTTCTTACTTTAGCCACTCACTGAGGCCCAGTGGCCATGATGTGAGAACACGAAGTCGGGAAGGTTGGACGCCAGGTTAAACATGGGTGAAACCCCGGGGAAATCTCAGGACAGTGAGTGGGAAGAGAAGATGGGTCACTCAGCCTGTTAGAGTAATAGGATCACAGGGAATTTTTAGCCCTGTTTTAAATTTCTAGGATTGTCACGAAGTTGTTTGACCAATAAATAACCTCTTCTAAATTTAAGCATCCTTAGGGAAAACAAACATGCTAATCTTTCCTCTCCATCAAGCTTTGGGGAAACTGGGCTGGCTCCCTAGGAGGCTATAATCAAAGCACTTTTTCCTGGTTGGTGTAACATTTAACTACAAGCAAAAGAGGACGCAAAAAAATAATCAGAGCCATAATAGATGCGGTGATGGAAACAGAACCCTAGGGCTGAAAGGGGTCTTGGAAATGTCTCACTCATCCCCTCAGCGCTTGAGCCACACCTCAACTCCGAAAGCCCTTAGGCATTTACTGCACCGAAGATCTCCTAGCACAATGCCTGATCTGTCTTAGAAACTCATTCCTGTGTCTAAGAATACTTACTGTCAGGAAACTCGGTGTTGTGAGTAAGTTCGGGCTCCACTCACACCCATTTCCTCTGGCTCTGAGCTCGGGTGGAGATGCAGAGCAGCTGGACACACTTTCTAGCCCGCCTAGTGAACACACGTGAAGCTTGTCACCAGAATAACCCCTGCCCACGCCCACCACCAGCACTCCCTTCGCTGGGTTAAACCATCCTTCAATCTCTTCTCATTGGTTTGATTCTCTGAACAAGGCCTACCTGTGCCTAATGTTTGACAAATACCCCCGTAAAGGGTTGGTCACTGCTGGCTCTAAGGTGACCAGCTGTCCTGGTCTGCCGGGGGCTTCCCAGAACGTGGGGCTTTCAGTGCCAAAACCAGAAAATTCCCAGGCAAACGACGACACGTTGGCCAAGCTGGCTCTCTAAAGAGGAGAAAGGTCTCACCCCCAAATTTCAAGGACACTGTTATAATCACAGATTCTGTCCCTTGGCTCCAATCCTCAGAATTTGTACAGGCCCGACTTCTCTCCCTAAAATTCATTGCCCCAAATGTGCCCCTGTTGTTGGAAGGGACATGGGCAGTGATCCAAACTCTGGTGCTAAACAGGAGCACCTCAATTAATGACATGCCGCCGTCTGGAGATGGGGAGGTCAATCTTGAGTGCCTCGTTCGTTCTGTCCCCAACACAGACCTCCACCTGGAGGGGACATGGCAGTGTCTGCCCCCAGAAGCACAACACCTGTGTGGCCTCCACTGCTGTTACCTGGCTGAGTGGGTACACATAGGGATGCAGCAACTACGGCTAGAAAAAAAATCATGAACAAAAACAGGAACAGATATAAAATGTGTGAGGGGGAGGAGATATGAGGCAGGAAGAATACTCTCCAAAAGGGGGTGGGGGTGGAAATAGCCTAAAGGGTTTAGGGGAGGAAAAACCTAACTTTTTTCCCTCTGCCCTCCTAGGTTCATTGGCTGGGGCCCTGTAAATTAGACTGACAAAAGACAGATTAAGCCAGAGGAATGCAAAGAAGCTTATTATCAGATGCATCATACATACACATGGCAGCACCCACTGATGGATAGTTCAGGGGGTGATGAGAACTTGGGCTCGTACAGCATCTTAACAAAAGAAAAATAAATGTTGACAGAAGCGACAAGACAAAGGAAAAGGTCTTTGAGTTTTTAGGGTGGCAAAATGTGAGATTCATATATGAGGAAGTAATGAAAGCAAGGGCTAGTTAGCAAAGTTTATTATATAGGTTCCTCTGATGTGATGTAGGTAAGGGCCTAGCATTGTCCTTCCTGGTGGAGAGGGACCTTTACTATTGGGTTGTCAGAAAAGTCATGATGCATGTTTGTGACAGATGGCACTAGCTCATTTTTGGAAGTACTAGAGTCATTCGCATTTATGTTATTGCTATGTCATTTGACAGCTGCCAGTTCTAGCTTCATTCTAAAAAAAAAAAAAATTGAGCAATTTGGTTGAGTTTTGGAGATTTTACAAGTTGAAGATGGAAGACAAAACTGTGCATTTTCGCCATATTTTACTGTTTTGCTTCCATAAAGGGAAGAATGCACATCAAGCATGTGAAAAGTTGCATAAAGTTTACAGTGACAATGCTCTACAAGAACGTCAGTGCCAATGATGGTTCACGAAATTCCATGCTGGTGATTTTGATCTCAACGACGCTCCTCGGTCAGGGAGGCCCACCGAGGTTGATGACGACAAAATAAAGGCATTGATCGAGTCAAGCCCACGTTACACGACATGAGAGATTGCAGAAACATTGAACATGCATCATTCAAACATTCACGACCACCTGAAGAAGCTGGGATACGTAAGCAAGCTCGATATTTGGGTTCCACATGCACTCAAAGAAGTTCATTTGACGGCGCGTATAAACATCTGCAATATGCTCATTAAATGTGAGGAAAATGATCCTTTTTTGAAGCGACTGATAACTGGTGATGAGAAGTGGATTGTTTACAACAATGTGGTGCGCACACGGTCTTGGTCCTGACGTGATGATTCACCTCAAACGACATCGAAAGCAGACATTCATCAGAGGAAGGTTATGCTCTCAGTGTGGTGGGATTTTAAAGCTCTCGTTTTTCGAGCTCCTACCAAGGAACCAAACAATCAATTCAAATGTGTACTGTCGGCAATTGGACAGTTTGAATGAATCCATTATCCAGAAACGTCCAGAGCTTGATAATTGTAAAGGAGTTGTGTTCCATCGCGACAACGCGAGACCACATACAAGTTTGATCACCCATCAAAAATTATTGGAGCTTGGATGGGATGTGTTGCCACGCTCACCATACTCTCCTGACCTTGCGCCGTCAGACTTCCACTTGTTTCTCTCTTCAAAATTCCTTGCGTGGTATAACGTTCAATTCAGATGAGGCTGTAAATCAGCACCTTGTTCAGTTTTTCTCAAAGACAGGTCCTTCTATGAACGAGGAATTATGAAGCTCACTGAAAGATGGCAAAAGGTTATCGAACAAAACGGGCAATATATCATTGATTGATCTTTGTTCTTTATATAAATAAATGACCTTGGAAAAACATAGACAAAATACGTCATGACTTTTCTGACCACCCATAATTTATGTCCTGCTATTAGGTGACAGGGGAGGACAGAGGCTTTTCTTGTAGCTGTTTCTTCTCAACTGCCTTCAGCTTAAATTAATCCTTGTGCCAAAGTGGCATGTTTTGGGGTGGCCTATTCTTCTACCCTTCAAGGGCTGGGGCAGAAGCAATAGAGAGAATAAGGCTAGAAACATACTCCAAGAGAAATTAGCCAAGGGCTGACATTGTTCTTATTTCTCCCATTGTGCCAAGGAATGCTGTAAACTTCGTCACTGATGGGTGTCAGCCTGGCATTTGGGGAATCTAAGAGTTTAGCCATGCATTTCTTTAGAAAGATGATGGTAAAAGCTAACATTTACCCATTACTTAACCACGTGCCAGTCCCTGCCCTCAGTCGTTAAGTCGTGAAATCGCGTCTGTCACCCAGTTTGATTTATTACCTTCACATTCCATGTATGAATAAGGAAACTGAGGCCCAGAAGTGTTAAGAAACTTGTCCACAGTCTAGTGGGAGAGGAAGGTTTTATTCCGGGCTCCAGGGCCAGCATTTTAAACCACTGAGTTGCATTTCGTAAACACGCTCCTCAACAGAGGGAGTCTTCTGATTTTCTGGACAACTGGGAGGGGATTTCATAAGCTCTGCCTCACTTCCCATTATGCCTCCAATTGAAAAAGTACAAGGGACTCCCTGAGACTATCTTTCCTGAAGCAGAAGCACTGAAGAGATTTCAGGGCAGTGATGGAGCGACGGCCGCGTCTCCTTTGGCCTGGCCTCCAGCCGGGATCACCTCTGGGTTCCACGTCCCTGCCGTGATCCAGGTCAGCTGCTCACTTACACCCAGGGTGGAGCCTGGACTGTCCAGGTGTGTTCACATCTGGATTTGTTCTGAGGCTTCGTCCTGCCACCCTTTGCACTTTAGCGTCTTCCCTTTCCAGCGCTTGGCCTTGGTGTTGGACTCCAGGTGTACCTCAGAGTCACAGAAAGATGCCGTCAGGTAGAAATTCCCTGTTTTTCTATGTTGGGGACATGGTGCCCATGGATGGATGCTCAGAGAAAAGCTGATGCCGCTGATATAACCCACAGGGGATTTGGTGCCTGCTTGGTTGACAAGAAGCTGGATTGCCCTCCTATTCATGTATGAATATTTATGTGTTCACCACTTGCCGATTCTGTTTTATTAGCAGCCTATTAATGAGGGACGCTTTCATAATGGCCCTTCTGTAAGCGTGAGGGAAACAGTCTATATTAGTTTCCTATTGCTGTGTAAATTGTACCACGCGCATCAGGCCTGGAAGGGAGTTTAACATCATCCCCAGCCTCATTCCAGACAGATGATAAGTCCTCCTACTTTTAGAAATCTCTAGAGAAGAATCTCCCACAGTTAATTCTTTGAGCCCATCCCAATGTTTAATAGTCCTCATTGCTAAGAAAATTTTCTCCCTTTAACCCAAATCCTTTCTGCTATAGTTTCAACTCCTGTCTTGTAGGTACCCTTAGTGGAGCTGAAAACACCACCATTCATATTACCTTTTTAATATAAACTTCTTACCCGAAGGAGAAAATTCTGTACTCTTTTTCTCATTTTCCAACCTTTAGAATTGGAAAGGGGCATCAACTATACCTGGTTCAGTAATCCTCACACCTAGCATTTCAAAATCACCCGTGAGTTAATGCCATGCTGGAGGGCCCACTCCAGCTGTGACAAACCAGAAGCTTTGCAAGTGGGACTCCAGAATTTATTTTTAATAATCCCAGGTGACTCTGATACTGAGATTGTTCAAACAGGCACCTGAGAACTCTTGGCCCAGGTGAGTTCGTTCTTAGATTTCTCATGGTGCCCAAATGGGACACCTCCAGTGAGAATGCAGTCACTACCCCCCAAGAAAACCCTTCTTGGGGCTAGGGCCCCCCAACTAAAAGAAAAGGTTTTTCCTTTTCCTAAGTCAAAATTTGCCTCTGTGAAGTTTCTACGAATTATGTTAGGTGTAGCCTCTGGGACCAGAGTATTTCTAATTCTCTTCATTAACTTTTCTGACCCCAGTAATATACAGATCACATTTCCAGGCCAATCTAAAAAAAAAAAAAAGGGACTGAATTGTCTGTTTCTCCAGTCATCGGTCACGTGCATGGGATAACCACATAGCCAATTGTCCAAAAGCTCTGGTGTGGTCATCAGCACATCAGCGAACCAGGAGTTGTCAAAAGATCTAGCTCAATGGGTCTCGGACTTGAGTATGAATCAGAACCACCCAAAGGGCTGGTGGAAGCAGCTTGCTGGGCCCTGCCCCCAAGTAGCTGCTCCGGCCTGACAACCTGGTTCTCTAATTAGTACCCAGGTGCTGCTGCTGCTGGTCCATAGACCACGCTCTGGAACACTGGTTAATTAAGCCTGGTTAGGGCAGCACTGATTACCCCGTGGAATGGGGACCTACAGCGTCCGAATCAGCTGGGGAAGCTTTACGTTTATTTTATGCTTATTCACTGAACATAATGTGCTCAAGGCTTACTCATGTTGTAGTACGAGTCAGAGTTTCCTTCCTTTCTAAGGCTGAATAACATGCCATTGTATGTATAGACCACATTGTGTTTATCCAGTCACCTGTCAATGGCATGGGGTTGTTTCCTCCTTTCGACGACTGTGAATGATGCTGCTATGAACACGGGTGTGCAGACACCCTGTCGAGGCTTCTTTCCAGTTTGCTCAGCTGAGTCCAAAGGATGCTCTTTTGCCCACAGACACAGTCCCATCTTGTTCTTGAGCCAAAGACGGTGAAGGCAAAAAATACTGATTAATAATCTGGTAGGGTTTCGAATAAAGCAGCAGTTCTCAACCTTCCTAATGCTGCGACCCCTTAATACAGTTCCTCATGTTGTGATGACCCCCAACCATAAAATTATTTTTGTTGCTACTCTATAACTGTAATTTTGCTACTGTTATGAGTCGTAATGTAAATATCTTTTTGTTTTCCGATGGTCTTAGGCGACCCCTGTGAAAGGGTTGTTCGACCCCCAAAGGGGTCACGACCCACAGGTTGAGAACCTCTAGAATAAAGTCACTAGCTCAGGGAAGGAGACAGAGGCCTAGTTATGAATGCTAAATTTTGCAATCAATCCCAACTCTTCCTTCTGAAACGCCCCTTCAAAGAATGTTTTTCCACAAGAGCAGGAGCTGTCTTACTCCCTGCTGTGTTCCCAGCCCCAGGACACTGTCCAGCCGTGGGAGGAGCTCAGTGCATATGCTGAGTGAGCGAGCATACTTACAGCCAGGGTGCTCGATAGAGATTTCTGGGTCACAGAACCGACATTGAGATCCTAGCCCCCAGTGTGATGGCCTTAGGAGGGGGATGGGCACCTTTGGAGGGTGCATAGGTCATGTGTGGAGCCCTCATGAATGGGATGAGTGTCCTCATAAGAAGAGACCCAGAGAGCTCCCTCTCCCCTTTCTTCCACCATGTGAGGATGGAGCAAAAACCCAGCTGTCTGCAACCTGCAAGAGAGCTCTCACCAGGGCCAGACCAGGCTGGCTCCCTGATCTCGGACTTTCAGCCTCCAGGAGTGTGGGAAATAAATTTCTGTGTTTATACGCCACCCAGGCTGGAGTATTTTGTCACAGCAGCCGGAACGGACAGGACAGAGCTCGCTCGGCTCAGGCAATCGGCCCATCTGTGCACCCAGTACGCCACTGCCACCTTCCTGTTGTCCCCATTCTCTTCCAGGCATTTCTCTCCCCCATGTCACGGCCCCCTACTTTACTCTGACTCACCTTTGGGGTGCTCTGTGTTGCTCTCCTTTCCTTTCTTTCCCTCTCCTCTTCTCTTTGCTTTCCCTCCTTCCCTCTTCCCTGCTTCCTGGGACTCCTGGTTCTAACGAAACAGAGCATGGTGCTTGTCCCCGAAGGATATCAAGCCCAGGGAACTGAGCAAAACACAAAACAGACACCAACACACCCTCCACCCCAAATCCCACTCTAGCTACCCCAGCGGCACTCAGGGGCAATGGCACTGCAGCCCAGCTGCCGCCCAGCTGCTGTCATTCCCCTTTTCCAAATGACAGCTTCCATTATCAAAGACACAGCCAGCTGTCAAAATAAGGGTTCATATTTTCATATACAATGACTGCTGAAAACAGATGATGCAAACTCGGAAACAAACGAAGGGGAGACTGCTGGGCTGCCACGGTCGAAATGCATCCTCTTTACAAAAGCAGGGACTGAAATGACCTCCAAGTCTTGAGAACAGAACTGACAAACACATCCTCCCTGCCATAAAGGCTTTGCATCAAAGGAAACTAGAAACAGGATAAAAGAGTTTGATCTCTGGAGGAGAAAGGCAGGGAGGATGCAAAGGGCTTGGGACAAAGGGACAGCCTAGCCTGGGAGTTAATTATTCGTTCACCCCCCCTACTCCCAACATAACGATGCGTAATGAGCACTGAAGAAAGCAAAGTGAATTTCTAACAAAGGTAATGAGGAAGCCAAGAAAGGAAACCAGGGAGATTGGAGGCATACGTGGGGTGACCTTCTTATGCA
The DNA here is from genome assembly GCF_001890085.2 of Hipposideros armiger. Lineage (NCBI taxonomy): Eukaryota > Metazoa > Chordata > Mammalia > Chiroptera > Hipposideridae > Hipposideros > Hipposideros armiger. Next base: position 769,452 of record NW_017731628.1, read on the forward strand.
TTTACTGACGTCATCCTCCATTCCTTGAGAAACACCCCTCACGGGCACGTCTTCCAGCTAAAATTATAAAGAGCTGTTCACATCCCACTACAGGCCCAGAATAGGGTTAGCAGTTAGGAAATGAAGATTCTTATTCTTACCCGTTTGCTCTGAATAAATCACTTAAATGTCCTCTACGTCAGTGTCTCCTGTTATGAGATGGGGAACCCTAAAACCAGACTTGAGGCTTAACTGATATCATGGCTGGGGAAGCAGCGTGTTCTCCCAGGAGCCCTCACCTCAGTGGGGGCTGGCCAGTACTGTGCATGGAATTGCCAACCCACTGGCAGCTTGCTGAAATGACTGAGATTATTTTTAAATGTCGTCAAATTTCATACAACATAATGATGGTCTGCAGAGTGGGTTCTCAATGCCTGACCCACCCACAACTTCTTCTATGACAAAGCTGTCCAGCTCACAACCATGTAACAATGTCGAAATCAGATCGGGGAGGAGCAACACTCAGCTGTGAGGCTCTCGCGTTCCTCCTCCCTGCAACAGAACGAGGAAGCCAACCCAAATTTCTGTTAGCAACACAGGCCTTGGGACTTTGTTCTTTGGGGCCCAATTGTAGCTATTAGGAGCTGGTCACTCCAAAGGGCATCATGATCCAAATGCATGGAGATCCAAAACCACCCATCGATAAGCCAAGAGCCTCCAGCGTTAAATTGAGAACTGATGGGCGGCCCCGAAGGTTCTGCAGGAGTTGCAGCATCCTAAAAATCCCCAGCCTAAAAAGGGGCACGTCTCACTCAAACAAAGGCTGCAGGGAGTTTCGGTCCCTCAGTGAGTCTTGAGACCTTAAAACAGAGCTGGAAAGGCACGCAGCTCTCCCCGTGACACGGGCACCAGCTGAAATGTGGCAACAGCCCTCCCAGCAGGCAGAAGCTCCAGGAGTCAGACTCAGCCACCAGAACTCACTGCAGTGCAAAAAAGTGAAGTCACATGGGGACCCCCAAACTCTCCCATCATTCACAGGCAGTCGGTCTAATAGTGGAGACTCAACACAGTGAGGCTAGGATGGTGTCTGCAGGGCTCAAGACAGATTGGGGACAATTCACGATGCTGATGCTGTCTCGGCCATCATTGGGATTTGTGGGTCCAGGAGCTAAGTGGAGGAGGTGGCTGTCTTTCTGCAAGTATTCCACTTCTGTCCCACTGTCATATGGAGTCTGTAGAGGCTGTGGTTACAATAGCCATTTAATACACAGGTTGCTGAATGGAGAGAAATATCTAGAAGGGATCTTGGCATAACCAGAGATGAAACTGACTCTGATGAGCGAGTGGTTCCTGAAATGGCCTTGCCGTATTATCTCTGAGGTCATGACTCGATGTGGCTTTCGGATGAGGGCAGAGGGTTTCAGGCCTTGTGTTTTGATAATTGGCACATATTAGGTGACAGCATATTTGAAATTATGCCCGGGAAGACATGGGTGGGGTCTCTTAAATCCACGCCTTTTCTAGGAGAAGCAAACTGCCTTCAGTTTTCGCCGTTCGGTATGGAATGAAGACACCCTCCCAACAGCTGACTGGAACAGAAGTGGCCTGATTCAAGAAGTCGCCCATCACAAGGTGAGCCCTGGTAGGGGTTGAATTGTGTTTCCCCAAAAGGTGTGTTGAAGTCCTCATCTCTGATATCTGTCAACATGACTTTATTTGGAAATAGGGTCATTGCAAATGTAATCAAGTTGACATGAGGTCTTTAGGATGGGCCCCTAATCCAGTGTGACTGGTGCACTTATTAAACGAGGGAAATATGGGCCCACATACACACACGGAGGGACATATGAGGGAAGAAGACCATGTGACCATGGAGGTAGATATCGAAGTGACATGGCAGCAGGCCGTGACCGCCAGAAGCTGCAGGAGGTGACGGGGATTCTGCTACAGCTCCAGGGGAAGCAGCCCCTGTCACCTTGACTTGAGACTTCTAAGCTCCATAACTATGAGACAATAAACGTGTGTTGCTTTGTTCCAGCAGCCCTAGGAATCTACATAGCCACGAAGCTGAGACATGGCCTGACTTCAAAAGCTAAGCAGGGCTCTGTCGGTTGACGCGTGTCCCCTCAAATTCCTATGTTGAAGCCCTAGCCCCACCGGTGTCTCAGAATGTAATCTGATTTGGATATGGAGTCATTGCAGATGTCGTTAGTTAAGAGGGTGTCCTTATAAACTGGTGTCCTTATAAAAAGTGGAGATTTGGACACAGACACAAAGACACGGAGAAGCCCAGGAGAAGGTGAAGTCAGGCCTGGATGGTGCATTTACAGGTACAGAGTGCCAAAGACTGACAGGAAAGCAGCAGAAGCCAAGCGAGACCTGGAAGGAACATCCAACAGCTCTCGGAGGGAGCCAACCCTGTGATGCCTTGATCTTGGACTTCCAGCCTCCAGAACGGGGAGATAACACATTTTTGTTGTTGGAAGCCCCCCAGTTTGTGGAACTTCATTACAGCAATTCCAGCAAAGTAATATAAGGGTCAGTCCACCTCCTCTCCCCTCCCCTCTCTCCTGTATTTCTCTCTCTCTCTCTCTCTCTCTCTCTCTCTCTCTCTCTCTCTCTCTCTCTCTCTCTCAGAAGCCATGAGAATGAGGCAGTCCTCAGTGGAGGGGGGAAGGTGAGATGCGATATGCAGAGAGGTCTGGAGAGGGAGCAGTGGGCCCCGTCCTGTGCAAGCCGGAGCTGTGAGCAGAGAGAGAAACACCCAGGGGAAGTGTCCGGGGGAAGCAGCAACTCACAGGACAAGTGGGGTCCTGCCAGCCGGCATGCAGACCCCTCACAACTTGACAGTAGCCAGTTCCCACTCACCTCGGGTGTGCTTAAAAGAAACCCTCCTTTTTCCTTTTGAGTAATGTAAGACTCTTACTATGAAAAGAGCCCAACTGGAGCAGATAGCATGGGCCCCACTGGTCTAGGAATCAACCCTGTTCTCTGTGGGTGATAGGAATTGGGTGTCACAGCACAGCGAGTACCTAGAAACCTGGCCTTCCATACTGTCATCAAAACACAAAGGGGTCCTGCTTTCTCAGGACATCCAGCCCCGTGCGTTCAACACCCTCATGTCTCAGAGAACGGCTTCGTTTTGATGTTCTGTCTTCTTGTCATCATGAATAAGATTAAGGGCTGCTTTTATTGTGGTTACTGTTTGGAGCGGTTCCAGATTTCTAAAGTGAAAAAGGCGTGAGAGGAGGGGAGAGGAAGAAAGCAAATGGATTGTTTCCTTTCCAGGGAGAAAAGAACAGTGGCTGGGCCTCTTCAGCATCAAATGAAAAGCCAGAAAAGCCAGGTATTCCTGGGGGACTAGAGAATGAGGCGCATTGGGCCAGCAAGCAGATTCCCCAGGGATGGGGTGGGGAAAGTCTGCTGCAGACCTTTTCAGGGGCCGCCAGAACCTCCTAGAACACCGCAGGTTCCCTGCGGCCAAACCCTGCTGCCTCGCAGGGGTTACTCACCTCGGAGTCCTGGTCTGCTAGGTGGGCGTAAGAAACTTGCTAGGGGTGGTTGTTAATTTGGAGATGAAAAGAGCATGGGGCATCACCTTAGAGGGTCTCTCCTGTGGGCTGGGGGAGCACGGGGGTCCTAGCTGCACCCCGGCCAGGCCTGGCTTTTTGGAGTTGTGTTTTGTGTCCACAAGAGAGGAGCCCGTTAGCTTCCGGGACAGGGCTGAGCAGCTGACTGATGACACAATTCCGAAGGGCTCCTGAGCAGACCAGGTGACCTACTTAGCTCCGAGTGGGGGCAGCAGGAGATACCTTTACAAGTCCTGCACGTGGAAATGCCACACCCCGGGCTCCCTGCTGAGGCGGCCCTCTCCTCATGTTTCCATCAGAATGCCTGCTCCTTTGTCCCCTGTCCAGGCAACAGCCAAGGGAGGCTGCTGACAGTGCAGCGAGTCTGGAAGTGGTGGTTTAGTCACTTGGCCCTTAATAACTGGGTGCTCCTAGCGGAACTCACATCAGGGCCACTGTACCATTTCCTGTGTCAGACCCAACTTCCAGCTCACCTCAGCTCCACCTTCATGAAAGGTGGAAGCCATCGGGTAGGGATGTCAACCTGAGGGCTTTGGATGGGGCTCAGAGTCCCTGATCCCCAGAAGCAGCAAACCACGCGTTGTAAACATGTGCATTTTCCTGGGGAACACCCATAGATTTGCTCCAGCATCTTGAAGAGATCTTTGAGTCCAGACGGGTTAAAACTACTGAGACCCTTGTATGAGCTGATTGGAGACCCAGGGTTTTCTGGAACCGGAGGTGGACAGCAATTCCTGTGTTTCCCACTGAGCAGCCTGGAACACAGAGGAGAGTGTCTGGGCTTTGGTGTCAGGATCATCTCCCTGTCACTGAGTTTTTGTGACTCTGGGTGAGCTTCTCATCATCTCTGAGGAGGGACGCAAGCATTCACTAAATGCCAAGATCCAAACTCCTCCCCCGGTGCCCGAAGGCTTCAGTGACACATCTACCCCACCCAGTTCCCGTAGTTTCCTGTATTTGCAGCCTCTTCTCTGAATGTTCTCTTCACTTTCATGCTCCACTCATGTGATGCCTGTCCTCTCACCTAGCCAGGTTTCCTCCTGGCTCCTGCTTGCACTTCCAGAACTTTCCCCCTCTCTCCTTGCTAAGCCTGCCACACCCTCACCCCGCCCTCCGTATTCCTTTCCCCAGTATGCCTTGTATTCATCAGGATTCTCCAGGGACACGGAAGCAACAGGATATGTGTAGATATAGATTTTTTATGAGGGATTGGCTCATGCCATTATGGAGACTGAGAAGTTCCAGGATCGGCCATCGCCAAGCTGGAGGCCTGGGAGAGCTGGGGGTGGAGTTCCAGTCTAACCCTGAAGCATCAGGGCAGCCAGTGGTGGCAAAAACCCCACCCTGGTGAAATCCACCCCTCTGCCCTCTCGACACTGTGCTCACACGCTGTGCTTGGCTAAAGAAAAACACACAGCCACGATGGGGTGGCCTTTCCTTAAATGCACGCCCGCGGACACCAAGGGGCCCTCCCCGCTGCTCAGTGACCACACATTTCCCTCATCACTCACTCTCCCAGAACACTCCTGCATATTTCTTCCTCTCTCCCCAAATCTCCAACATGCCTCTTCAGCCTCACTCTCAGCTGCTGAGCTGGCTCTCATTTCATTCTACACTTTTCACTCCATAAGCACTGGCCCTCCCGTCTCCTGCCACATCCCCTGCCCTGTCTCAGGGGGCTCTGGGTGAGCTGTCCCTGCTCCACTGGTGCTCCAGACCCCATCCTGTGTCTGCTCCCCTTCACAGCAAGACTGTTCCGTCCACAGTCACGTTCACTCACCTTCCTCCTCCCCTTGTTGACTGGGCCCACTTCAGTTGGACTTTCCCTCCATACACTTGGAAACGGCTTCTGCCACGTTCACCAATGATCTCAGTCGTCAGTGCTCAGTCTCCATCTTCCTGACCTTGAATTAGTGGCATGCACCCTCCTCCCTGGATGTGCTCTTCCTATCTCTTCCTAGACAGCACACTCTTCTGGATTTTTACCCACCTCCCAGCCCTTCCTTTCATCCCCCGGCAAGGGCCTCCCCACCTCTCTGGCCACTGAGTGACCCAGGGCACTCAGTCTTCGGACCCCTTCTCTTCCCTGTCCACATGTGTCAGCCTCCCAGTCAATGTCAGCTACATGGTGCTGATTCTCCAGTGAATCTCTCCAGGCTGGATTGTGCCCTGAGAGCCAGGTTCCTGTATCCCACCAGATGTCTAGTAGGCATCGCAAACCTACCCCTTCCAGGTTTTTTTTTTCTCTGTATCACTAAGCCGACTAACTTTCTGAGACAATTACTGCCAGAGAAGTCATGAAGTAACCTTAAAACATCTTCGACTATGGCAGACTTAAAACAACCCTTTGGGTTCCATGAGCAGGAAGAAAGCTCCAAGAACTGGATAGGTCCTCAGAGAAGGGCTTACTCCCCAAGGAACATTTCAGGTGTAGGCAGGGGAGATAGTGAAAGAGGAGAAACTCGTCCGGGGTGAAGCCTGGAGCCACACAGACAAACGGATGGGGTGCCCTTCAGACATCAGGGCAGCACCTCATCAGGGAACCACCCCCATGCCAGGGCAGGGAACCCTCACAAAGCTTGTCTCACAGGAAGGAGTTTCTCTCTTCTATGGATCAGGGACTACTGCACTCTCCCCTTTTCTCAATGAGAATTTTATTTCTACTTCACCAGTGTATTTGGGTGCTGGGGTGGGGGGCAGACAACGTATCCCCCTTAGTCCATTGGTCATCAGAACATAGGACAGATAGCTAGTCCTGGGCAAGAAGGGTGTGCATGACCTGGCTAAAGGTGTGGGTTGTCTCCCGAGAGAAGGGGATGAGTGTGTCTGTGTGTGGGTACAGAATGAGATGGTGACGAAAGGGATATACTGCGGCAGAGACAATGCCATTTCCTTTCCTTCTGGGCACACAGGAAGAGCAGGTTTTCCAGTCTCCTTTGCAATGGGTTTAGGATGATGTAATACAGGCAAAGATTGGTCCACAAAACGTTATCCTTATGTAATCCTCCTTTGTATCCCCTCCCAGGCCACATGTTGAGGGTGTCAGTGTCACAGGATGCAGCCTAGGTCCCTGAACGACTGACTACATGACACAGAGCCCCATTGTCCCTCCAAAGCTCCTCCCCTTCCCACACCTCTGTCTCAGATCACACTGGGCTTGAGGTAAGTGAGCAATACTTCTATTGTATTAGGCCACTGAGCTTTGGGGGCTATGTGTTAGTCAGTCTACGCTGTCTTATACAGCAGGTACTCAATAATTATGGTGCCTGAATGTGCTAGCTTCAGAGCCCAAGCTTTTAACCACTACACCTCTCTCTATTGGCTTTCTGTATGTTCTGTCCCCCTCTCTTCATAAAATAAAGCTCTTTTCTGATTTAAAAAGTAATATGTGCTCAAAACTTAACAATGACAAAAACAAACAAGCTGAATTAAAAATGGGCACAGGACTTGGAGAGACATTTCTGCAAAGAAGATGCACAAATGGCCAACAAAGAGACTCTCAACACCACTAGTCATTAGGGAAATACTAATTGAAACCATATTGAGATACCACTTCATACCCATTTGGATGGCTACTATCAGAACACCCGAAAATAACAAGTGTTGGCGAGGATGTGGGGAAACTGAGATGGTTGTGTCCTGCTGGTGGGGATGTAAAATGGTGCAGTTGCTATGGGCAGCAATGGTGGTTCCTCAAAACATTAAGAATAGGAATATGACCCAGCAGTCCCACTTCTGGATAGAGACCCAAAAGAATTGAAAACAGGGTCTTGAAGAGATATCTGTGGACCTGCGTTCACAACAGCACCATTCACAACAGCCAAAAGGTGGAAGCATCCCAAGTGTCCATTGATGGACGAAGGGATAAACGGAATGTGGTAGATACAACGGAATCGTATTTAGCCTGAAAAAGGAAGGAAACTCAGACACATGCTACAACATGTTTGAGCCTTGAAGACATTATGTTCAGTGAAATAAATCAGTCACTAAGACCAATACTGTGTTACGGACTCCACTTATGTGAGGTTTCTAGAGTAACCAAGTTCACAGAGACAGAAAGTAGAATGATGGTTGCCAGGGGCTTGGGCGGGTGAGAGGAATGGGGAGTAGTTATTTAATGGGTACAGACTTTCAGTTCTGCAAGATGAAAGGAGTTCTGGCTGTATAACAATGTGAATGCACTTAACACCACTGAACTGCATGTACACTTAAAAAAATAGTTAAGATGATAAATTTCATGTCATGTGTATTTTACCACAACTCAAATCTTTTAAATTTTTTAAAAAGTTGTGTTCATTTTTTTAAAAAAACATGACAAAATATAAAGGAAGTTTAAAAAAATCACCCTCTATCACTCCAATAGCGGTGACCACTGCCGAGGGTCTCTCGTAGCCCAAGTGGAATTCTTTTATGAAACTGATTCTCCAGGAGCAAGTGAAAGGCCGGTCTGGGTGGAGAAAGCGGTCCTGTCACACAGGGTGAGAATTCGCCCCCTTTTGCTTCCAGGCAGACTGGATCAACTCCAGCACCTCCAAGTCCTCACATCTGAATCCAGTGAATACTGTCTTTGTAAGAAGAAGAGCAGCGGCCTGGCGCACAGAACAGTGTCTGGACGCCTATAATTAGTTTTTATTTCAGGGCCGTACAAATTGATACCTGGGGCTTTCCTCCTTTCATTCACACACATATTCACTCATTCGTTGAATAAAATATCTGTTGACCGTCTACGTGCACCAGACACGGTGCTCAGGGCTCAGGTGACAGAAGGGAATAGGAGAGGACACTCCCCTTCTGGTTGGGAAGACAAACTGTAAAGAAGTAAACCAACAGAAACGGCCAACTGTGAAGTGCTCTGAAGGAAGGGAACATGCTCTTGAAAGGAATGGGAGGGGAGGTGACATCTGAGCTGAGACTTGGAGGGCGGGAAGGGGCTGCCACAGAAAGTGCTGGAGATACAAAAGAGCGTGAGGTCATTTCTAGGAACAGACAAAAGGAATCAGGGCGACAGAGTCAGAGCAGCGGTTACCTCTGGAGCGGGGGG